>NC_133385.1:19231130-19371152 GCF_049309525.1 Garra rufa
TTTTTTTAATGTATTTTTAAATAAATTCAGACAAAAATATAGCATCATCTCATTGACCCTTGCTTGCATTTTGTCTTGTTAGCTAGTGAACACTTACATTTCATAATTTTCCTTTATTTCAGAAAAAGCCCCTCACTGCTGTCATAAAAGAGGTTTGTGACAAGTAAGTGTGTGTTTTTAAGGTGTTTGTGTGTTTTTCCATCACTGAAATATCTGTGTATATTTTTCCATGATGTAAAATAGCTGTTTTAGTAAAGGGTGTTGTATTATTTTTGCAGGTGGAATCTTCCGGGTCCTGACAACTATGCTCTGCAGTATGCAGATGGGATCCAGACGTACATCACTGAATCTGTAGGTCATTTCCACCTAGATATGTGTATGAGCTTGTTAGTGTCTGTGTATGGGGACTATAATCCAGTCATTTGTGCTTCACTTATCTGACGGTGTATATTTGTTGTTGGCCTTGGGTGGGGTCAGACATGGACTTCATGTTGTGGCTGTTTTTGTCTGTCTGACTGTATTGTGATTCCTGGGGATGTGACTGAGAGAGCTGATGAAAGTGTGTAGTATTATGTGTCTGTATCATCAGATGTGCGCGTGTGTGTGTGTGTGTGTGTGTGTGTGTGTGTGTTTGTGTGTGTGTGTGTGTGTGTGTGTGTGAAGTGAGAGTGTGGAGATTGTGAGTTCCCAGACAAGTAGAGGCAAAGGCTTGAATTACAGTTGTGCACATAAACCACCAAGCCTTAGGCTGTTCTCCAAATGGGTTTTTGGACACCGTAAGTAGGGCCCTTCAAGTGCCAGCAGCATCTGCAGCAGATTTCCAGACGCTCACTCTGAGAGCTTGAAAATAAACTAGTAGTGATGCAATACTACAGACAAAAACAACACAACACAACTCCTTTGCCATATTTAATCAACACTCTACTAAAGACTGCCTTTCTGTCTTGACTGTTCTTTTTTCTTTCTTTTTTGTCTTTCGTGACTGTTCTTTTGTTACTACACCGCGTTCCAAATTATTATGCAAATGGTATCTTTTCCTGATTTTTATAATTAGTCAATGCAAATGACAGTCAGTATAATTTTCAAGTAATCAACCATTCGGGTATAATTCGAATTTTATTGAACAAACCTCCTAATGATCACAGTATTTATTTCAAAAATAAAAAACTGAAAATGCACTGTTCCAAATTATTATGCACAACAGAGTTAAAACATTGTATAGGTTGTAAAGAACTGAAAACAGCATTGCAGCATTGGGTGGTCATATTTACTGAAATCAAAAGCGATTTCAATAAAAAAACATCCTAACAGGGCAAGTTACAACTTAACATAGGACCCCTTCTTTGATATCACCTTCACAATTCTTGCATCCATTGAACTTGTGAGTTTTTGGAGAGTTTCTGCTTTAATTTGTTTGCAGGATGTCAGAATAGCTTCCCAGAGCTTCTGTTCTGATGCAAACTGCCTCCCACCCTCATAGATCTTTTGCTTGAGGATGCTCCAAAGGTTCTCAATCTGGTTGAGGTCAGGGGAGGATGGTGGCCATACCATGAGTTTCTCATCTTTTATGCAGATAGCAGCCAATGACACAGATGTATTCTTTGCAGCATGAGATGATGCGTTGTCATACGTGAAGATGATTTTGCTACGGAAGGCATGGTTCTTTTTTTGTTCCATGGAAGAAAACGGTCAGTCAAAAAATCGACATACTTTGCCGAGGTAATTTTCACACCTTCAGGGACCCTAAAGGGGCCAACCAGCTCTCTCCTTATGATTCCGCCCAAAACATGACTCCACCACCTCTTTGTTGAAGTCGCAGCCTTGTTGGGACATGGATCATCCACTACTCCATCCATTAGGAACATTCAGGGATGCACGACACTCATCAGTAAACAAGACTGTTTGAAAATTAGTCTTGATGTATGTCTGGGCCCACTGCAACCATTTCTGCTTGTGAGCATTGGTTAGGAGTGGCCGAATAGTAGGTTTATGCACAACTGCAAGCCTCTGGACGATCCTACACCTTGAGGTTTGTGGGACTCCAGAGGCACCAGCAGCTTCAAATACCTGTTTGCTGCTTTGTAATGGCATTTTAGCAGCTGCTCTCTTAATCCGATGAATTTGTCTGGCAGAAACCTTTCTCATTCTGCTTTTACCTGCACAAAGCCATCTGTGCTCTGAATCAGCCACAAATCTCTTCACAGAACAATGATCACGCTTAAGTTTTTGTGAAATATCTAATGTGTTCATACCTTGTCCAAGGCATTGCACTATTTAACGCTTTTCGGCAGCAGAGAGATCCATTTTCTTTCCCATATTGCTTGAAACCTGTCGCCTGCTTAATAATGTGGAACGTCCTTTTTAAGTACTTTTCCTTTAATTGGGCATATCTTGCAAATTATTTATCACAGGTGTCTGAGATTTATTTCAGTGGTCCAAAGAGCCATTAGACACAATACCATCCGTGAGTTTAATTGAAAAACTAAAAAATGTATGTTTATGATACTTGCATCCAATTTGCATAATAATTTGGAACGCGGTGTATTTTTCTTTCTTTAATTTTTTCTTATTCTTTTATTGTCTTTCTTGACTGTTCATTCTATTTTTCTTTTTTTGTCTTTCTTTGTCTTTCTTGACTTTATTTCTTTCTTGACTGATCCTCCTTTTTGGTCTTTCTTGACTGTTCTTTTATTCTTTCTTGGCAGTTTATTCTTGACTGTTCTTTCTCTTTTCCTTTTATATTTTTCTTTATTCACTATTCTTTCTTTTTGGTCTTTCTTGGCTGTTCTTTTGTTCTTTCTTTTGTTCTGTCTTCCTCTCTTGTCTGTTCTTTTTTTTCTTTCTTTCTTTTTTTGTCCTTCTTGACTTTCTTTCTTGATTGTTCTTTCTTGGCTGTTCCTTTTCTTTCTATATTTTGTCTGTCTTGACTTTCTTTTTTGGCTGTTCTTTGTTTTTGGTCTTTCTTGACTATTCTTTTGTTCTTTCTTTTTTCCTTCTCTAATTCTGTCTTTCTTGGCTGTTCTTTCCTGACTGTTCTTTTTCTTTCTTGAGTGTTCTTTTGTTCTTTCTTAGTTGTTTTTTTCTTGATTGTTCTTTCGTTCTTTCTTTCTTGGCTGTTCTTTCTTTCTATATTTTTTGTCCTTCTTGACTTTCTTTCTTGGCTGTTCTTTCTTTCTTGATTTGTTCTTTCTTAATTTCTTGGCAGTTTTTTTTTTTGACGGTTCTTTCTTTCTTGATTTGTTCTTTCTTGACAGTTTTTTTCTTTCTATGTTTTTGTCTTTCTTTTTTGGCTGTTCTTTCTTTTTAGTCCTTGAATATTCTTTCTGTAATTCCGTCTATTTTGTCTTTCTTGGCTGTTCATTCTTGGCTGTTCTTTTGTTCTTTCTCTCTTGGCTGTTCTTTCTTGACCGTTCTTTTATTCTTGGCTGTTCTTTTTTTTTCTATGTTTTTGTCTTTCTTTTTTGGCTGTTCTTTCTTGACTGTTAAAAATGTTTTATGTTTTGTCGAAGAAAATGTGTTTTTTGGGGTGATGTTGAGCTAATTTAGTTTTGTTCTCTTTGTTTGAATTTTAGAAATGTTAAACTGATTATCTCTTTTTGTTTTGTTTTTGTCTTAAAGCAATAAAGAGGTTTTGGACCTTTTTTCTGGACTGTTCTTGTCCGTTCGTTCTGTCTGTGTGTCTTTCTTGCTTGCTTTATTGTTCTTTTTGTCATTCTTATTTGTTTTTGTCATTCTGACTTTATTTGTATCCATCTTTGTCTGTCTTGTTTTTTGGTTTCTTGCTATCTGTCTGTCTCTTTTTTACACACATTTGTACCAGTGAAAACAATGTCTAATAATAACACTATCACTTCCTGTACACTAACTGTTGGCTACTTTATGACTTTTGTTCTAGAACCGCCTAGACATAAAAAATGGCAGCATCCTGCGTTTAACCAAAGCACCAGTGAGTATCACACAACCTCATGTGCCCAAAATGGTCATTTTGCAACCAGAGTTTGACAACAACAGTATTTAACTCGCACAGTGTATCTAAACACATCTGTTCACTCATTCTTTTTGTTAGTGTCAAATGTACACAACCACAGTACCATGTAATGGCCACATTTTCTTGCTTGGTGATTTATAACACTATATTTGTCAGGGCCGTTGTGCTGAAGATCTGTATAAAGGCATTCAGAGTTCAGACTCCGGCGTGCGCTGTGACTCTCTGAAGTTGCTTGCTGATGTCTCCACTGACATCACATTTGCTCAAGAGTTTATCAGCCGTGATGGACACTCCCTGCTCGTCAAGATAGTAGAGGACGCTCACGAGTCAGTTTCCTGCATGTCTATTCTTTGTCTTATGACATTTTTATTACTGTTCAAAGTTAAGTATAAACCAGTAAAAATATGATTTTTCTTTCTCCAGGGCTCCTCTGATAATGACACACACTCTCACTGCTTTCATGGAGCTTATGGATCATGGCATTGTGTCCTGGGAGAATCTGTCCAGTGTCTTTACCAAAAAGGTACTAAAGCTACACACACTTAATTGGTTACCTAGTTACCTATGTCTATTTTTACTATTCACTTGTATTTGTTTTTCAGATCGCCAGTTTTGTGAATGCAAAGGTTCTGGACACGTCTATCCAGCAGGTGTCACTGGCTATCCTGGAGAGCATGGTGCTCAGCAGCAATAGTCTGTTTAATGAGGTCAAACAGGAAATCACCCTGGAGAGACTCATTTCCCATCTGCAGGTGTAAGTACAGAAGTGGGCGCTTGATTATTTGTATTGCCAATGTTTATTTTATGGGTGTGGAAGAGGAACTACAATAGACGGGGGTATGAAATACACCACATAAAAGACAATAGATGACAATCATGATTCTACATTGAGGTTCATTTATGCTGAAAACAGTGACTAACATACGGTTTCAATAGCAGATGTCTAATAACAGTTTACAATGCTTACTAAAACAAAGTCCAGCAACAGTAAATTGAATAATCATAAAAGCACCATTGTTTAAATTAATTCACTTTAATAATTACATTATCAAATTACACAGCAGTTGCATTCCATTCAAAAAGAGAAATATATTTCTAGAGGGCGTCATTGTCCTATCTTCTGCTCAACACACAAATAAACGTTACTTCCTTTGTCATGCAAGTGAATGTTTCTTCCTCTTTCTGAAAATACCTTTCGGTTTGACTTGTAGATATTAATCACATTTAAGATTAGCATGTGTTCGATTTTTAAATCAGCATTCTAACATAAACATTTCTCATTTTCCCTGTTTTTTTCTGATGTTCCGTAGAACAAACCAGCAGCTACAGACTAAGGCCATGGCTCTGCTGATGGCGATGCTGCTGGCTGGTGGCGAGGCAGACAGACAGGTGAGAGGATGAGAGCTTAATGTTTTGTCTCTCTGATATCTAAGTTTTGCTGCCACTGTCTGTTGGGATAACAGTAGTGCAATCAAAATAAGTTCACCTTTTATTAGTTAAAGGGATAGTTGACCCAAAAATTAAAATTCTGTCATTAATTGGTCACCCTCATGTCATTCCAAACCCGTAAGACCTTCATTCATCTTCAGAACACAAATTATGGATTTCATCAAAGATATTTTTGATGAAATCCAAGAGCTTTCTGACCCTGCATAGCAGCACAACTACCACGTTTAAAGCCCAGAAACATACTTTTTGTGCATAAAACAAATAACGACTTTATTCAACAATTCTTCTTTTCTGTGTCAGTCTTCGATGTGCGTTCATGAGAGTACCATGAGTTCTCGTAGCTTCCTAACATTAAGGTTGAACTACTGATGTTACTTGGACTATTTTAACAATGTTCTTACTACCTTTCTGGGCCTTGAACGTGTCAGTTGCATTGGAAAATGTCAGATTTTGTTTAATAAAACTGGTTTAAATGATATTGCATATTATTTTTGGGTGTGTTTCTGAACTTGAAATCATTTCAGGAGCTCTTTGAATTTCTTGAGAAGAGGAACCTACGCCAGTATATTCACAAGGTGAGAAAGTTTTGAAGCTCTTGCTCATTCATGTTTTAAAAAAATCCTGTCACAGTGAACATTTCCAATCACAATCTCAATATATACTTGACTTCTAACAACATGTGACCCTGGACCACAAAACCATAAGGCCCACTTTTTTGAAATTGAGATTTATATTTATCATCTGAAAGCTGAATAAATAAGCTTTACATTGATGTATGGTTTGTTGGGATTGGATTATTTGGCCAAGATACAACTATATGAAAATCTGTAATCTGAGGGTGCAAAAAAGAAAAATATTGCCTTTAAGGCGAGACACTGCAGGTGAATAGGGTAAAAAAAATTTAACTAATAGTTATCACCATAGTTACTCAGTTAATTGATTACATTGATAATTGCAAACATTTTTGGTATTACAAGTTTTTAAAAATGTTAGGTTTAAATATGCAAATGAGGCATTATTTAATGAAATATGTACTAATTTGCATACATTTCTAGTACAAAAATCTAAACACTGAATCAAGACAGTTTCAAAATTCTTGTTTATTTTTTTTTACATATTAGAGTCAAATGTTTTTACAGAGGGAATTTTGGGTATCTCATTCGTCATGCCATAATTCAGAAAAAACAGACAGAAAACAATGCATTTTTTACCATTTTGGGGGGAATAAAATGTATAAAATCAAGCAAATTATATATGAACAAATCCCTCTGTAAAAACCTTCAGAATATAGACAGGAATAAACATGTAAAGTTTGGTGTGTGTAAGTGCTACTGAAGTGGAGATTTATGGCTCAGTGTAGGAGAAAAAACTCTTTTTGTGAAAACGGCCTTTAAAAATATGCATTGTAATTGTAATCTATTGACACAAATAGATAAAATGCTATGAAAGAAACAATGAACAGTCAGTGCCTTTTGGGTGTTTTCTTTCCACTAGTCTGAAAAAAAAAAAACACTTAATGAAACACCAAAAAACCCAAAATCTCAAACTTGACAGGTGCATGTTTTTCCCTGCAGTGTCTCCCCTTAAAGTTGTCCAAATAAAGTTCTTAGCAATGCATATTACTAATCAAAAATTAGCTTTCGATATATTTATGGAAGGAAATTTACTAAATATCTTACTTGAACAGGATCCTAATGATTTTTGGCACAAAAGAAAAATCGATAATTTTGACCCATACAATGTATTGTTGGCTATTGCTACAAATAATACCCATGCTACTTATGACTGGTTTTGTGGTCCAGGGTCACATATAAACATTAAATATCATGTAACATATCTGATGCTGTTTGCAGAACATCATCCACAGCTCTAGTTCAGTTGGAGATGAGATGGCCCACTACCTGTATGTGCTGCAGACGGTCCGTCTCAACCACCTGGAGGCCCGTATGAGGACGCCTCTAGACTCTTACAACCAGGTTTGCTTTCATTCTGCATCTTTATGTGATTTTTTTGGAGTTGCTCAGTGCAGTTTTATTTCTCACACAACATTTCTCTGATGTTCTTTAGGACCAGAGGGACATGCTTCATGGACTCAGGCAGGCTGCGTTTGAGACGGAAAGCGAGAGCAGTTTGAGTAACGAACGTAGACGTTCCCTTTGCGCTAAAGAATTTAAGAAACTGGGCTTCTCTGTGAGTATGACAAAAACTTTAAGTGTGAATACTGCTCCATGACGAACCTCAAATCCTAAATTCGAGTGTGTTTGTGTGTTAGAATAACAGTAACCCTGGTCAGGACCTGAGCCGGTGTCCTCCGGGTCTCCTGGCGTTGGACACCATGGCGTATTTTGCCTCTCGTTACCCTGATGCTTACAGCAGGGTGAGTGAAAAATGTCACTATATGAATGCATCTACACTACCAGTCAAAAGTTTTTGATTGGTAATTTGAAGATTTTTAATGTTTTAACAAAACATTTATTTGATACAAAATACAGCAAAAACAGTAATATTGTAATTTTTTTTACTATTTAAAATAACTGCTATCTATTTGAATGTATTTTAAAATGTATTTTATTCGAAGCTGTGATTTCAAAGCTGAATTTTCAGTATCATCATTTTTGCAGTGCCACATGATCTTTCAGAAATCATTCTAACATGCTGATTCGCTGTTCAAAAAACGTATTATTATAATTATTATTATCAATATTTAAAACATTTTTTTTCAGGATTATTTGATGAATAGAAAGATCCAAAGATCAGCATATTATAGAAATGAATACTTCTGAACTTTCTATTTATCTAAGAAACCTGAAAAAATCTACTTAGCAGTTTTCAACATAATGATAAAAATAATAAATGTTTTTGAGTAGCAGTCTGAAGGATTGTGTGACTGGGGAAAGGATGTAAAAAATTCAGCTTTAAAATCACATGAATAAATTGCATTTTAAAATATTTTTAAAATCTTACTAAAAATCGTACTGTTCAAAAACTTTTGGCTGGTAGTGTATAATAGTATGTCTAGGCCCATAATTGTTTGTCTCTCTGTCTCAGTTTGTGCTCGAGAACAGCAGCAGAGAGGACAAGCACGAGTGTCCGTTTGCCCGCAGCAGCATTCAGCTCACTCTCATCTTGTGCGAGATCTTGCGCATCGGAGAACCCCGTGAGTGAACTGACACAGCGCTGGAGATGGTGGCGATGATCAGATGATTTTATAGTCTTTGGTGTCACATGATCCTGCAGAAAACATTCTATATTCTCGTGCCATTATATGTTTTCATATAATGGTTTTACTGGTATCTCTTCCGCAGCTTCTGAGACCGGTTCAGACTATCATCCCATCTTTTTCGCTCAAGACCGACTGCTGGAAGAGCTTTTCTGCATCTGCATTCAGCTCCTCAACAAGACGTGGAAGGAGATGAGAGCCACGCAGGAAGACTTTGATAAGGTAGATCATCACCTCCACCATATCTGTGCTGCTGATAGGGACTTTTTCACATCCTCTTTCCTTTTCATTATGTTGGTCAGCTCATACCATCTCTGACCAGGGTTACTGCTACCTTAAAATAAAGCTGAAATAAACTGTAAATATTAAAAACTAAATTTAACCTAGGAAAACTGAAGTCAAAAGTTTACCTACACCTCGCAGAATCTGCAAAATGTTAGTTTACCAAAATAAGAGGGATCATACAAAATGCATGTTATTTTTTTTTATTTAGTACCGACCTGAATAAGATATTTTACATTAAAGATATATCATAAAAGTCTATATGTAGTCCAGAAGAGAAAATAATAGTTAAATTTATAAAAATGACCCTGTTCAAAAGTTTACATACACTTGATTCTTAATACTGTGTTGTTACCGGAATGATCCACAGCTGTTTTTTGTTTGGTGATAGTGAGTCCCTTGTTTGTCCTGAACAGTTAAACTGCCCGATGTTCTTTAGAAAAGTCTTTTAGATCCCACAGTCTTTGGGTTTTTCAGCATTTTTGTGTATTTGAACTCTTTCCAACAATGACTAGGATTTTGAGATCCATCTTTTCACACTGAGGACAACTGAGGGACTTGTATGCAACTTTTACAGAAGGTTCAAACGCTCACTGATGCTCCAGAAGAAAAACAATGTGTTAAAAGCTTTTTGAATTCAAAGATCAGGGTAAATTGAACTTACTTTGTCTTCTGGGAAACATGTAAGTATCTTCTGTAGCTTCTGAAGGGCAGTACTAACTGGAAAAATATATGATTTTTAGACAAAATATCTTCATTCTGTTCAAAAGTTTACACCCCCGGCTCTTAATGCATCGTGTTTGCTTCTGAAGCATCAGTGAGCGTTTGAATATTTTTTTTTTTTTCAGGATTCTTTGATGAATAAAAAGTTTACAGCATTTATTCATAATTTAAACCTATTCCAACAATATAAGTCTTTGCTTTAATTTTTTATTAATTTAACACTTATTAAATAAAGGTATTAGAATAAATATTTCCTGACCCCAAACTTTTAAATAGTAGTTTATATTGTTACAAAATATAATTTTAAATAAATGCTGTTCTTTTAAATGTTTTATTAAAAAAAAATGATTACAGGTTCCAACAAAATATTAAGCACCACAACTGTTTTCAACATAGATAATAAATCCTCATATTAGAATGATTTCTGAAGGATCATGTGACACTGAAGACTGGAGTAATGATGCTGAAAATTCAGTTTTGCATCACAGGAATAAATTACACTTTAAAATATATTCATATAGAAAACTCTTTTTTTTTTAACCCTGAAATAATATTTCACAATATTACATTTTTTTTCTGGATTTTTGATCAAATAAATACAGCCTTGATTAGCATAAGAAACTTCTTTAAAAAACATTAAAAATCTAACTGAACCTAAACTTTTGACTGGCAGTGTATTAAGAACATTAATTTGAAAATAAATTGCATTATGGACCTAAAATGATCTGTGAATGCTATATCATGTTGACTTTAAAGATGTAAACAAGTCATTAGAAAACTAGTGTATTGTTGAAGTTTTATTGCCTATTATTTTAAAATCAAAGTGTGTTTATCACTTCTTGAAAGCTTTAATTTGCAATTCAATCACACAGATGTGGCTGCAGCAGTGATTTATAGTTTATAGAACAAATGGATATTGATCGGTTCATCTGGACGTGTCTGAGAAATGTCAACCTAGTGGAATGACAAGCATGCCGCTCCTCAGCCAAACAGACAAACTCCTTCTTTTAAGTGCTTTTGTGTATATCAACATTCCCTAAATTGTTGCGTCTCCTTTTCTGATGTTAAAGAAAACTATTCAGCGCTGCAACAAAACAGACCTCCGTTTAATAACCGCTTTCAGGCCATAAACCCCGTGACCTTTGTGACCTTCCAGCCATCCAGCTGACCGGCCTGTCTTTTGTTTTCGCTTATCGTCGCCCCCACCACACCAACCGCGTGGGCAGAGACTTTATAAAGGGGTATTAGAGGAACAAAAGGAATCCCGCTTCCTAGCAGAAATACACATCAGCAGTAAACCACATCCCAAAAATAGCTTAGTGTTTTGAAATGTCAAAATAGCATTTTCAGTGCCCTTTTTGTCTTTATTCGAGGTTTTTTGGAAACGTAAATGAGTTAAGAAACATGTGGCTCGGTGTTAAACGATTCAACAATTGACGTCAGACCTGAGAAAAGTTGAGCTCTTGGAAGGGAAATTACTCACACTGTGTGTGTGTGTGTGTGTGTGTGTGTGTGTGTGTGTGTGTGTGTGTGTGTGTGTGTGTGTGTGTGTGTGTTTTCTAATAACTTACTCATTTCACTGCTTTTTTTCCCTGCTTTCTTTGCACCCTGACTGTGCTGCTTGTCTTTAACGACCGTTAATAGTTGCTGGCATATTGCATTGCCGGCTGGTTTGCTGAGTTTATTGGTGGGCATATAGAGGGAGGGACCATACACTCTCTCTAACACATACACACACCCAAACACTAACACACACATGCTTAGTGTCACTGTGGTTGTGACGGGACTGCAGTTGCTGTTTTCACTATAGCTGAGGTAGGATGAGTGTTTTGTCTCTGTGTTGTAGGACGAGTGAACAAATAAATATGTTTGTTTTATTTTAATAATAAGAAGATTTAGATGCTATTAGTATGTACAGTCAACCCAAAAACTATTCAGACACCAGATATGATTTTTGAGATTGTTTTTACTAGTTGGTTAGTTCATTTATGTAAGTGAGGATAGCAAAATAAAATGTGACATACTATACCAAAACATTACCAGTAAAATTTGGGACCAAAAAATGTTCAGACATTTTGACCTGACCGTGTTTTGCTTAAGTGTTTTTCTTTACATTTTTACACCACATACTGAACTAAATTAAGCAATGCTTGGTAATTGGTCAACAATGTATTGATAGTTGTGTAAATATTGTCATATTAACAGTTATCTGAATTTTTGGTTGATTGTACATGTACATACCTTTTTATCAGAGTTATGTGACGAATTTGAAAAGGTGAATTTGTTCTGACTCATTTCATAATTTATCTTTTTGATTCTTTTAAAAAGTAAAAAAAAAATGTTTATGATCAGGAAATATTTATGTGTCACACTCTCCTATAGCTACATGGTGAGTAGACAGGCCCCATAATTTTGAGGTAAATGTGTTCAAAAAGTGTGAGCATTTTTGTACGGAGGGTACATTTTTTTTTTTTTTAAGGAAGTGAGGGTAAAATATTAAAATTTCATTAAAAATAAACACCTGCAATGTATGCAGTTGGCATTAACACAGGCACACTTATAACAAAAAACGAAACTGAAAAGGACAAAAATGTCCATAAGGTCGCACAGGAGTTAACTTTGAAATCAGTATGATCAACTTTATGCCTTTTACAAAGAAAAATTGGATTCAAAATAAAACAAATCTCAGAAATTACACTTGAAATATTGTTAAAAATGTAATTATGGATTTACCTCAAATGTTTTTTTTTTTTATAAACAAGTACAATGTAGATGTAAGCTAAATCTAAATAGGTAAATATAACCCTTCTCATTAAATTATACATTACTGTGTTTCAGTAGTGACAAATTTGGGGAGAGGATAAATATTCCCAAACTTTCCAAAAATACAATATGAGAATTAACTGCACAATTACAAGAAATGTGTACCTATTTTATAATATGCATATATGTGACCCTGGCCCACAAAACCAGTCTTAAGTCGCTGGGGTATATTTGTAGCAATAGCCAAAAATACATAGTATGGGTCAAAATTATTGATTTTTCTTTTATGCCACAAATTTATTAGGAAATTAAGTAAAGATCATGTTCCATGAAAATTTTTTGTAAAATTCCTTTTATAAATATATCAAAATGTAATTTTTGATTAGTAATATGCATTAAGAACTTAATTTGGAGAACTTTAAAGGTGATTTTCTCAGTATTTTGATTTTTTTTGCACACTCAGATTGCAGATTTTCAAATAGATGTATCTCGGCCAAATATTGTCCTATCCCAACAAACCATATATCAATAGAAAGCTTATTTATTGAACTTTCATATGTATATATCTCTCAAATTTAACCTTATGACTGGTTTTGTGGTCCAGGGTCACATATTACCATTTTTTTGGAAAAAGACTTTATTTTCAAGACGTTTCCAACCAATTTTGTAGAATGGCCCAATAATAATAAATGTTTCTTGAGCAGCAAATAAGCATATTAGAATGATTTCTAAAGGAAAATTTTGCTTTCCCATCACAGGAATAAATTAAAACACAAATTAAACACTGACCATAATGTATTTTAACGATAATGTCATTTTTACAGCAGTTAATTAAGAATTTAGTTTGTTTTGTTTTCAAAACTGTTGACCTCAGAGTCTGCAGTGAGCAGTGTCTTTGTCATTGCAGTTCTGTCTGTGTCACAGTTGGACGCTTGCTGCAAGAGAAACCCATCATTTCAGTGTCCGTTTCTCCTCCCCTGCTGTTTCATTCAGGTTTCCCCATCACCCCTTTTAGTTCACCTCCATTCTCTTGACTTGATCCCCAGAGACATGTTGTTGAGGGGTGGGTGAGTGAGGTCAAGCGGTCTGTGTGCGAGTAGTCATCAAGGATTATTGGAGGAGACAGACACGCAGCGGGACATTGCAAATACAATATATCTGATTTAAAAAAAAAATCTTGTTACTTCTCTAAAGGTGATGCAGGTCGTCCGAGAGCAGATCACCAGGACTCTGTCCAGCAAACCCACATCTCTGGAGCTTTTCAAAAATAAGGTGAACGCACTGAACTACAGTGAGATCCTCAAACTGAGACAGACTGAGAGACTCCACCAAGAGGAGACGCTCGCTCCACCTGTGCTGTAAGTAGTAATGGAGGAAACCATTTTTTTGAATATTTAATTTAAATGAGCCAACTGCTTCAAAATAATTCACTGTTTCAAAGCTTTCAATATCAGTATTAATATTATTGTAATACTGTTGCTAGTTTGTACTTGTTCAGTTGTATTGACTAAAAGCTGCTTGCTAGAACTGTTACCTTCACTGAAGCCTCACGTTTAGACATCTATATTTATTTCCACCCTTTCGTGGCATTAAAAATGTCTACAGAATTATGAAACTCATCTGAGATGACGTAAAAACCATAAACCACCCTTGATCACAAAACCAGTCATAAGGGTCAATTTTTGATTTATGGTTTTATGGAATATAGACAATATTTGACTGAGATACAACTATTTGAAAATCTGGGATCTGAAGGTGCAAAAAAAAAAAAAAAAAAAAAAAAAAGATATATATATATAAAGAAAATCACCTTTAAGGTTGTCCAAATGAAGTTAAATAAAAGAAAAAGAAAATTGGTCATTTTGACCTATACAATGTATTTGTGTGATATAGACCTAAAGTGTATTGAATCATGATACCGAGTGTGAACGTACCTTGCATATCTCATCTCGGTTTGTGTCCAGCAGTCCGAAATCTGGGGTTAGTTAGCCGACGCTAACAACAGGTTGTCAATGAGAGTGAATCGGGCATCGGAGAAGCCATGTAAATAAATCACTGTTTTACGCCATTTACGAGGCACAAAGTAGCTCCACACTTCATTGGTAGACTTCCAAGGGCCCTGACATTTAAAACGAGACATTGAGAACTCAGAAAAAGCACCGGTAGTTTATTTACAAGAAGATTTATACAGACAGTACCTGGAAGAAATTTACCGGCCGCTGCCATCTTGAATTTAGTCACGATAAGTCGAGTGACGAGCAGGAAGGAAACTACAACCTGATAAGTTCCTTCCTGCTCGTCACTCGACTTATCGTGACTAAATTCAAGATGGCGGCGGCCGGTAAATTTCTTCCAGGTACTGTCTGTATAAATCTTCTTGTAAATAAACTAACTATTCACCTTCATTGACAACCTGTTGTTAGCATCGGCTAACTAACCCCAGATTTTGGACTGCAGGACACAAACCGAGATGAGATATGCAAGGTACGTTCACACTCGGTATGATTCAACACACTTTAGGTCAATATCACACCGGACTTCTCCTTTAAGATGGTTTTGTGGCTCAGGGTCACATATAGACACTGATTCAATGCAACCTAGTGGTGAACCATTGATATGACTAAACGTTTGAAAATGTTATGACCTAACGAAGGCTTGTTTGCTGAAATCATGTCGTTTTGAAGCTTTGAAGGTAGTGTTTCAAAACTTTAGAGAGTCTGTAACTGGCACAATTTCTCAGATATTGTTCTATCACTTGCATTTTCTTGTGTTTGTGTCTAGTGAGCTGAAGGAACGTCTAAAGCCAGAGCTTCTGGAGCTCATCAGACAGCAGAGACTGAACCGTCTCTGTCATGGAACGCTTTTCCGGAAGATCAGCAGCCGACGGAGGCAAGGTGAGAATGCATGCTCCTCTCAGACACCAAAAACATTATCAGGATCTTCTGTCTGGAGAAAATTGTAATTGTAAATTTTTTTTTTTGTTCCAGACAAGCTGTGGTATTGTCGGCTCTCTCCTAATCACAAAGTCTTGCACTATGGAGATGTGGAAGAAGACTCGGAGACTCCTTCTATTGAGGCTCTTCAGGAAAAGAGTGAGTCTCACTGCTGTAGGATGAGGAGTGGATTTGAGCAGGTGAATGCTGACCTTAGTCAAATAAATTGTTACATTTTGATATCCCCTCAGTTCCTGTCGCTGACATCAAAAATGTGGTAACTGGGAAAGACTGTCCTCACATGAAGGAGAACAAAGGGAAACAGACTAAGGTATGATGCTAATGTGCTTGTAGTGGTTTCTGTTCATTCTCAAAATTCAAATAAAATCAAATTTGACTAGAGATTCAGAATTGTTATTAATTCTAGATGATTATTTATCATTTAAGATGATCATTTTCAAATAAAAAAACAAAAACAATTATTATATATTTGGTGTTCTTAATTCGTTTCTATTTGATGTTATTTAAAATATCCCCTAAGATATTGTATATAATAAATATAATAAATACATTAAAATCAATTGTGTGTACACACTATATGTACACACACATTCAATATTGTAATTCTAGGTGCTCATTTCTAATCTAAATGAAATTTATCTAAATGAAATGTATTAATTTATATATTTAAGATAATCATTTTTTTTAATAATAAATGTATTAAATTATTACTTATCTGGTGTTCTTTAATTAGTTATATATGTGGTGTTCTTTAATTATATATTTTTATTTTATATAAACAAATACATACAAAATATTAAAATAATTAAATGCATTAAATTTAAAATTGCTAGTTATCTAAATTAAAAATGTAACACTAAAAACTAATATAAATTATTTTAAAATCTATAAGCAAATGTAGGCGTTACCATCATAATATTCAATATTAAAATTCTAGGTGATAATTTATCATTTAAAATGATCATTTTTAAATAATAAAAAAATATATGAATGATTATTTGGTATTATTTTGTTATTTATGTGGTTTAATTGTTTTTTTTTTAATTATATGTTTTATATAAAAATACATTAAAAGAATTAAAATAAATGTTTTGTATGTATATGTATATTTAAAAAGCATTAAAATATTAAAATTGTGTGTGTATATATTTTATTAATTATCTAAAATAAAACACTAAAAACTAAAATTAATTATTTAAAAATCTAAGTGAATTACATTATAACATTTAATATTATAATTCTAGGTGATGTTATAATTAAAGATGATAATTTTTAAATAATAAAAAAATTAAAATTATTTAATGTGGTGTTCTTTATTTATATATTTAATATAAAAATACATTCAAGTCATTCAAATCAATGCTGTGTGTGTATATTATTATTATTATTATTATTATTAAAATTTAATACATTAAATAAAAAATGACTAATTTTAATAATTATCTAAATGAAATATAAAACACTAAAAACTAAAACATTTTTTTTAAATGTATTCTTCAATTTAGGCTTTGCATTATAACAATTTGATGGATATTAATTGAGGATTTTTTAAAGGTTGCATTTAACAGTGTTTTTAAATGATTCATATTTTTAAAGATTGAATATTAGATTATGGCAGAGGTGGGCTAAATAAAAAATAGGGAAACAAGAATAAAATGAATGAAATATTTAATATTGACTTATAAATACTGATTAAAATCCAATATACTGTATAATACCAATATGCCGTGCATTCTTGAAATTTAGCATATTTATTTGGTTAATTCTCATTCATGGTCTTATTATAATAAGAATAATTTATTAGTTTATTTAAAAACAAATTGGCTTTGTGACATCAAAATTGAAACTGAACAGTATCAAAATAGGTGGAAAATGACCAAAATGTGTTGACTTTAAAACATTGGCATTAATTCAAAAGTTATTCAAATTTTGCAGGTTTTCTTCTTTCATTGGATAACAAAACTGAACTGTAACTGTGTTCTGGGTTGTGGTTGGTTTCGCAGGAAGTGTTGGACTTGGCTTTCAGCATCACATATGACGTTGAAGAGTACAGCTTGAATTTCATCGCCTCTTCCAGAACAGATGTGAGTTTAACATATTTTTCCACTACTGAACTGCTGGGAGCTCTGAGCTATTGTACTGTTAACTCAGCTCAACCATTGCTAATTTAACCGACTGGGAAAACTTTAGCAGCCCTAATTTTATCTTTCACTTCTTGTCTTTCAGTTCTGTCTATGGACAGATGGGCTTAACGTGCTTCTGGGTAAAGATATGAGCAGCGAGAGCATGCGCAGCGAACTAGAGATTCTCCTCTCTATGGAAATCAAGCTCCGCCTCCTAGACCTGGAAAACGTCCCGATCCCAGACACGGCACCGCCAATCCCCAAACCACCCAGCAACTTCAACTTCTGCTACGACTTCAGCCAAGCCGAACAATAACACAAGAGCCATAAGCATGTGGTCCGCAGCGGTTATTATTGCATTGCCAAGACAGGAAACAACTGGAAATGGCCACTCGGTGGCAGCAGAAATGCAGGTTTCAGATTGGAAGACGTTTGATAGTATTACAGAGCTTGATAAGGAGAGAGAAAGAGCACTTTGTAATTGCAGAACGTGTTTGTTTGAGCTGTAATATAAGTGCCTTGCGTTGAGTGGTTTTATTAGTTAAAGGCCTATTGTATCTAACGTGCCTTTTTTGTCAAAACGCACACTTTTTGTGGTACTTTTCCCCTTTTTACTTATTTAGCTTCTACCAAAATTGTACTAAAAGGCATTCAATGGCAACAAGCAGCTTATTTGGGAGGGGGAAAAAAGAATCAAGTGTATGTTATAAACATTTGGACTTGAAAAAAAAAAAAGTTTGTTCCCTTCATGATTGTGGGAATGGTACTCATCTGGTATGATGTTATACAGTTTAAATGGTTAGTTCACCCAAAAATGACAATTCTGTCATTAAAGGAACACTCCACTTTTTTTTGAAAATAGGCAAATTCTCCAACTCCCCCCGAGTTAATAAGTTGAGTTTTACCGTTTTGAAATCCATTCAGCCGTTCTCCTGTTCTGGCGATATCACTTTTAGCATAGCTTAGCATAGATCATTGAATCCTATTAGACCAATAGCATCGCGTTCAAAAATGACCAACGAGTTTCCATATTTGTCCTATTTAAAACTTGACTTTTCTGTAATTATATCGTGTACTAAGACCTGCGGAAAATGTAAAGCTGCGATTTTCTAGGCTGATAAGTTTAGGAACTACACTTCTATTCTGGAGTAATAGTCAAGGAAGTTTGCTGCCGTAACATGGCCGAAGTAGGCGCAGTAATATCACGGCGGTCACATTGAACGTTAACTTGCTGGGAACTAATTTCAGGCGCTGCGTGATATTACTCCGCCTGCTGCGTCCATATTACGGCAGCAAACTTCCTTGACTATTACGCCGGAATGGAAGTGTAGTTCCTAATCTTATCGGTCTAGAAAGTCACAGCTTTACATTTTCCGCCGGTATTACTACACGATATAACTACAGAAGAGACCAGTTTTAAATAGGACAAATGTCGAAACTTGTTGGTCATTTTTGAACGCGATGCTATTGGTCTAATAGGATTCAATGATATATGCTAAGCTATGCTAAAAGTGATATCGCCAGAACAGGAGAACGGCTGAATGGATTTCAAAACGGTAAAACTCAACTTATTAACTCGGGGGGAGTTGGAGAATGAGCCTATTTCCAAAAAAAGTGGAGTGTTCCTTTAATTACTCACCCTCATGTCGTTCCAAATGCGTCTTCAGAACACAAATTAAGATATTTTTGATGAAATCCGAGAGCTTTGATACGTTCAAGACCTAGAAAGGTAGTAAGGACATCGATAAAATAGTCCATGTGACATCAGTGGTTCAACTGTAAATTTATGAACGTGTCAGTTGTGCTGCTGTCTATACAGGATTTCGTCAAAAATATTTTAATTTGTGTTGTGAAGATGAACGAAAGTCTTATGGGTTTGGAACAAAATTAAGGTGAGTAATTAATGACAGTTTTCATTTTAGGTTCAGTTTGCTGGAATAAATAGGTGATCAATATGTTTGGTACTGAAGTGGGATTAAACTCCATATGGAAAATGGTTTGGAGTTCTAATAATTTGTGTGTTATTAGAGGAGTAGTTTGGCCAAGTGGTTTGGTGTGATTTCTTGATGTACATAATTTCCCTTCATTTTATTTTTGGTCCAACTACTCCGTTTTGCTATAGCCAGTTTCCCTTTGGTTTAAAATACAACTAGCCGTGTAGGATTTTAAACTGGTATTTTGTATGGAAGATAATCATGTTTTGGCTAAAGATCTAAATGTGGTTTAATCGCCATGTAACAAGCACTTCATCGTATGTTGATTTATAATGCATACAATGCATCAAGATCAAAAATGTATGTGGTGGCATTTTAAAATGCATTAATAGAGCTGACAACTTTAATGTGTGGAAAAATATACAGGATTTGTGATAACCACTTGTGTAATCCACTGATATTGATCTAATGACAACATTGATCTAGCAAAAAAAAGAAAAAGAAAATCCATGTACTGTATTTGCTGTTTTGTATATAGCTTTACTTGTTAAACTTTTGGTTTTGCCTAACAATCTTGATCAACGATGTGGCCACTTTACCAGCTGACAATGGTACGTGATATTAATTCAAGATTTGTTTATCCTTTATATGGAATTAAAGAATATATATTATTATTATAATAGCCTTAATGTCTTTTATTGTGTGCATTTATTCAACTTTCAGTATAACAGTGTCTGCTAAAAATTTATTCAAGTTAGTTAGAATATATACATGGGCCATTCTATAGAATTGGTTCAAAGTCAGAGTTGGATATGTCTTGGAAAGAAAAGTTTTTTTTTTTTTTTTTTTTTTTTTTTTTACAAATTTTGTTTGTATGCTAATTGTATAATATCCAAGTTACACTTTTCAGTAGTTAATTCTCATTGGTTTTTTTTAGAAAGTTTTGGAATATTTGTCCACTCCCCAAATTTGTCACTACCGAAACACAGTAATATATAATTTAATTAAAAGGGTTATATTGACCTATTAAGATATTGCTAACATCCTCCTTGTAAATATATTTTTGCTGTTTTATTAAAAAGTTTTCAGAGGTAAATCAATAATTATGATTTTAACAATATTTTAAGTGTGATTTATGAGATTTGTTGTATTTTGAATCCAATTTTTCTTTGTAAAAGGCATAAAGTTATTCACACTGATTTCAAAGTTAAAGATTCATCAGTTTGAATATACACTGAACCAAACACTATCATCTTAGTTGATACTTTATTTTTGACAAAAAAATCCCATGTTTCGGTAGCGACTAATGTTTTGGTTTTCGACCACATCACATTAGAGAATTTTAACATACTAAAAATTTGCAATAAAATGCAAAAATTACTTCAATATCATTTTCATAAGTTGAAATTTAGGGGTTAGGGTTCGGTACAGCCACCTCCCAATTGGAAGTACCCAATAAATGATGATTTTATATATATTAAGCTTACTGACATTTTAAATATTATTGTGGGTTCAACAGATAATGAAAGGATCTTAGTAAATGAATAAGATTTGGTTGTGGGACAGCACCAGTTCTGTAGCAAGGCCTATATAGGTAGATAGCTGTGTATATATAGGTTGAGCAACAGACTATTATAAAACTAGACCTTTGAGCTTATTACTCATAGTCATGCAACCTGAAAGTTCACTCTTATCTGGCGCTGAAAAAACAAATATGTTGTAAAGTGTGGCCTTATAAAGACCGCACATTTAATCAAAGACAAAAGAATATAATTCTTACAAAATAATTACTGATGTATACTTTATATCTACTAATCAATAGCAGATCATGTTTACAGTACTACTGGAATCATTTGAAATGTTTGGACCTTCAGACCACGTTCACACCGGATGCGACAGCTAAAGTCTGTCTACACTGGCCGCGACAAGCGAGCCTTGCAAACCATTTGAACTTTGTGTCAGTGTGTCATAAATAGTATGAGGTATCAGTTTACTGTTGAGATTTGTCTTGTTGCGTCACGCTGCATCGCATCCAGTGTAGACAGCAGCGA
Organism: Garra rufa; assembly: GCF_049309525.1. Taxonomy (NCBI): domain Eukaryota; kingdom Metazoa; phylum Chordata; class Actinopteri; order Cypriniformes; family Cyprinidae; genus Garra; species Garra rufa. The sequence goes on from NC_133385.1 coordinate 19,252,618, forward strand.
TTATAATAGGTTCTACTCGCTTCAGGTGTAGACGCGGTGTCAGTTTCATTCAGAAGCAGTGATTCACCACATTAATAATACAACTATGGTCCTAAGCAAAAACAATACAGCATTTAGAAGTTGATTACGTTTTCATGCCTGAGTTTAAAGTGCTTTAAATATAAGTTCAACTGTCATGTTCCAGAAGTAAAGCTCTGTTCATTTTCTCTATAATGAAATAGATTTTGAACCATGACTTGTTAAGTTTACATTATTTTTTATTTTTTTATTATTTATTTGGGGTGGGAAACTACATTACCCATAATGCTTTGTGGAAAATGCCACCAATTAGAGAATCACGGTGAGCAAATAACACCAAAAGAGCTCTGCAGGGAACCATATTTTGGTAAGAAACTTTAAATATATTGTTTCTGTAAATTTAATCAACCTTTAAATTAATAGCTTAATAATTCCCCATTGTTTTTAATTAGATTGTCATTCACAGTTCTTCATGGGATAGTAGTTTTTTTCCTTCAGTCAAGTGCTGGACCTTTGTGTTTTTGTCCACTTTTCAAATACTGTTTTGCTCTTGAAGGTTTTGCTCATGGCTTCTAATGTTTTAAAGTCCGTGTAAAGGCAATTCAGAGAATTATTAGAGATAGGGTAACCATATGTACCATTTTTACTGGACCCATCTGGGCCAGGATTTCTATATTGCCTAAAATATCCAGGATTTGGCTGTTTGCAGACTGATTGTTGTATGACATCCGTGAAAGCTATAGAAAACAGACGGCTCCTTGTGCTTTTGATTAGCTCTCACAGTGCTTACAATGATCGGTCTGTGCAGCACGTTTCAAGTGGAATAAATGAACGAACACATATCTAACATGTACACTTATTTGCATCGCTTTGGCCATTCTCTGTAGTTCCCACCTTCTCACGTGCCACGATTGGTTAATTATGTACAATGCCTGCACGCTATTGGTCAAACTACTTATCGATCATTACCTTCAGCAGGTATAAAAACAGGAAGACAAAGCTAAATACATCCATTCAGGTTGTAATTGACAGTTTTAAGAGGCAGCGGCTTCCCTACAAGTGTTTACTAGCATTTGAGAGCAGAAAAAATACTAATTCTGTGTTTGCAAATAGTGATGACGTTTACTTGTGGGCGGAGCCTATCTAGGCAGAAAATTACAGTTTTCACGTAGCAGTCTGCCATTGAATAAAATAATAAAAAAAGGTTTTATCCCACACTTTTTTCCTCAGAATTGAGAAACTCGCTATTGCTGAGTTAAATCGAGTTATGAAATCCGAACTAGACATAAACTTGCATTTGCAAGAAAACTGTCATAATTGTGAGGTAAATGTTATGAAAATGTTATAGGTTTAAAGGAGTAGTTCACTTCCAGAACAAAAATTTACAGATAATGTACTCAACCCATTATTATCCAAGATATTCATGTCTTTCTTTCTTCGGTCGTAAAGAAATGATGTTTTTCCATTTTAGGAATTATCTCCATATAGTGGACTTTTATGGTGCCTGCGAGTTTGAACTGCTAAGTAGGTCAAATGGCCTTTACAAAAAAAAAAAGTTAAAACAGCGATGTAAGATGATTTTGAAGTTGGAGGAGAAAATGGGATTTTTTCGACATACCCTAAATGCATTGACTCCGATTACACAGAGTACACATGTACATGGCAAAACTAGACAAGACGAGCATTTGAGGATGAAATGTATATAGATTTTTAGAAAATGACCGATTGTTTCGGTAGATGAGACCTTTATTCCTAGGCTGGATTGTTTAGAGCCCTTTGAAGCTGCATTTAAACTGTATTTTGGAAGTTTAAACTCTGGGCACCATTGAAGTCCACTATATGGAGAAATATCCTGAAAAGTTTTCCTCAAAAAACATAATTTCTTTGCGACTGAAGAAAGAAAGACATGAACATCTTTGATGACAAGGGGGTGAGTACATTATCTTTACTGCTCCTTTAAATAGCATTTCATTCTGTAACTGTGAGGCTAATACAATATGTCCGCTATGTTACCACCTCCACTTGTTAGCAGTGTTTTTCTGCCACCACAATGCGTGCGCAGCTGCAAGTTACGTAACTGTGACATCTACATCAAATTGGTCTATACTGCTTATTCTTTTCAAGATTTTGATACCTTATTTTATTGCTATTTTTTTATCATTTAAATTTTAAAAAATATATTTTTTTTGTAATGTGACTATTTAATATTGCTTAACACAGACTTTAAAACTTTTTTTTAAATTCCTATGGAAGCAATGAACAGAAAATTTACTTCTGGCAGCAACGCTGACAGACACTAACACACTATTACAGATTCATAGTACCATAGTAAAATCTGCACCGTTGGCGAAGCGACACTGGACTTTCTCGAGGAAGGGCAGCCGAGACTGGAGGAGGTCCACCTGGTGCACGGTTATGTCCTTACACATGGACACATCGAGGGTCCGGAGTCTGTCGCAGTGCAGCGCAATTATAGAAAGAGTTCTGCAGGAACATATTAAGCGTGTTAAAGGAGAAGTTTAACTTTCAATTTTTTTAATTTCCAGAACAAAAATGTACAGATAATTTTCTCACCCCCTTATCATCCAAGATGTTCATGTCTTTCGTTCTCCAGTCGTAAAGAAATTATGTTTTTTGAGGAAAACGTTTCAGGATTTCTCTGCATATAGTGGACTTCTATGGTGCCCATGAGTTTGAACTTCCAAAATGCAGTTTCAATGCAGCTTCAAAGGGCTCTAAATGATCCCAGCCGAGGAAGAAGGGTCTCATCTAACAAAACGATTGGCTATTTTCTAAAAAAAAATTACAATTTGTATACTTTTTAACCTTAAATGCTGGTCTTGTCTAGCTCTGCGTGTACACTGTGTATTCTGGTTCGAGACAAATGTCGAAGAACTCCCATCTCATTTTCTACTCCAACTTCAATCGTCCTACATCGCTGTTTTACCTTTTTTATTGCAAAGAGTGTTTGAAGTTCACTTTGTAAACACTGGGTTGGTACTTCTGCAGCGATGTAGGGTGATTTTGAAGTTGGAGGAGAAAATGAGATGGGAGTTTTTCGACCTACCCTGTCTTGAACCAGAATACACAGAGCTAGACAAGATGAGCATTTGAGGTTAAAAGTATAGAAAATAACCAATCATTTAGCTAGCTTCCACGGCTGGGATTGTTTAGAGCATTTTGAAGCAGCATTTGAACTGCATTTTTTAAGTTCAAACTCAAGGGCAATGCCTTTACGAAGGCAAGAAAGAAAGACATGAAATGATGAAAAGGAGGTGAGTAATTTATCTCTGGAAGTGAACTTCTCCTGTAAGTTTGTTAAGTACAAAAACATGGATGACACGATGACGTCACTTACTCATTAGTAATCGCGTCACAGCAGGCCAGGAACAGATGCTGCAGTCTGTGGAGGAGCGGAAGGGCCCGTGCCATGCCCTGGTCACTGATCTGGGGACAGTAGCTGAGTGTCAGGCTGGTGAGGCTGCGGCAGTGAAGAGCAACTGATACCAAGCTGTCATCGCTGATTTCAGGCAGCACAGAAAGTGAGAGACGCTGCAGATCTGGGAAACGGAGTACCTGAGGTAGCCAGGAACATTTTAACATCATATCCTGTTGTTATTATTTGAACGTGCATGTTTTAGTCACTGAGGTACCGACCTGTGTGATACTGGTGTCAGTTAACTTGGAACAGGCCGATAGGTCCAGCTCCTGAAGACCCCTGAGAGCCAAAAGCGACGCTCCTTCTTGATCCCTAAATGCTCCGAGGTCCTCCTCTGTCACGAGACGTGGCTTCTCCTGGAAGGGCAGACTGGGAGGCTGAAAAAACCCCATGTTTCCAAACGTCCTAGTAAAGCTTGGGCCTTTATCCTCCTTTACATTTGGAACATTTATGAGTGAACTGTGTGCAATGATTATTAAAATGTTACATTAGCTAAAAAAATTAATAGAAATAGGGCAATCCCACCTCTTTGTCTCTTGGTTCACAATCTTTTGTGGGCTCCACCATCCCCAGCAGCCCCCAGTCAGAGATCTCCTTGCACCAGCCGAGCCGCAGCACCACCAGCGCAGGCAGGTACGTTGCGATGGCGCGAACACTCAGGTCAGTGAGGTAGACGCAGGAAGTGAGGTCCAGCTCTCTCAGGTTATGACCGAGCAGCTGCGTCAGGGAGAACATGACTGCATCCTGTTTGAGGACACAGGGTGTATAAGCTAACAATTATTTTGATTAGATTTAGATTTTGATAATATTTTATTAAAAACAAATGATCATTTACATATAATTATAAGTTGGCAAAGTATTTAAACAAGATGAATATTTTTGATACATACATAAAAAATAAAACACTAAAAACTTTAAGTAAATTTAGGCATCACAACATTATAATTTACAGACTGAAAATTGATATTCATTCTGAGATATCTGGCAAGTATGATAATTATTTATATATAATAAAAAATGGAAATGATAAAAAAAATATATACTATACATATTTTTAATAATAATTAAGAAAAAAAAATAGTTTTACTTGTCAATTTAGGCATCACAACATTAAAATATTAGAAATTAATTTTTTTCCAACGCAAAATATCAAAACTAAAATTGTGTGATTTTCACCCTAAATTTGAGTCATCACATTTTCACATTTTTGGCATCACATTTTAATTTACAGTATAAAAAAATGCATATTCATTCTGAGATTTTTTTTATCAAAAATATTGTATAATATATTCAACATGTATATATAAGTACAACATGCTAATAATTATTTATATATAATTAAAACTTAAATTATAAAAAATATATATTATACATATTTTTAATAATAAACGAAAAATAAAAACAAAATTATTTGACAATTTAGGCATCCCAACATTATAATTGACAAAATTAAAAATGGGCATTAGTTTAATTTTTTTAAAATACGAATTATGAAAACTAAAATTATATGATATATTCACCCTAAATTTTAGCCAGCATAATAATCTAATAATTATTTTTGTAATTATTATATTATTTTGCTCATTACAAATTATATTATTTTTTTATATTATCATGTGTACATTTTCATATTTTAAACTATAAGAAAATATAATTAATAAAATATTACAAATATTTTTGTTAATACAGACAAAAAATAAAGCACTAAAAACTAAATTAAACAGTTTTCTGTGGATTTAGGAATCACATTATAATTTAAGTATCAAAAATGGATATTCATTCTGAGATATTTTTTTATCTAAAATATTGTATAATATTACTTCACATTCTGGCAAGAACAACATGCGAAAATTACTTTTATATATTTTGTTTTATTTGCCAATTTAGGCATCAAAACATAAAAAACATAAATTAAAAATGGACATTAATTTAAACTTTTTTAAAACACAAAATATCAAAACTAAAATTGTATGATATATTCACCGTAAATTTGAGCCAATATAACAGTCAGATACTTATTTTAGTAATTTTAACACTATTTCATTAATTACAAATTATACTAGAATTATAATATTGTCATGTGTATATTTCTATATTTTAAATAAGAAAACATTATGAATAATATATAACAAATAATTTTGTTAATATATACATAAAAAATAAACCACTTAAAACTAAATTAAATAGTTTTCTTTGGATTTAGGCATCACATTTTAATTTACAGTATCAAAAATAGATAATCATTTTGAAATTTGTTAAAGAAATTTGAAATTTGTTTTTGAATATTAGCTTTAAATGAGAGTTGATGGCAAAGGTAATCTAAATGTAAAGGTAGAGAATATGACCAAGAACAATTAAATATCTAATATAATTTCATTCAATAGTATAACAAAAATCTCTTATACTGGCTGATAACTGACATAATAAAGAAAATTTATGTATACATGCCATTCAGCACTTTTGCCTCACCCTTATGTATGTGCAGTTTCTCAGGCTGAGGGTCTCCAGCTGTGCTCTGGGCTGTGGAGAGGACAATCCCTTCACCAGGTCTCCACCGCAGACATGCAAACACTCCGACAGATCCAGACTCCTCAAGCACGGCAGGGTCATCAGCTCGGCCAGGCCTTTATCCGTAATCTTCCAGTCCTGTGAGAGAGACAGCGACCGCAGCTCCTTCAGCTCAGTGGCCACAGCCAGCACCGTTCTACTGGTTAACTCAGTACACGCGCTCAAGTCCAGCGTCCTCAGACCGTTCTGGTGCTTGCAGAGGATTTCCACGGAGTAGTCCGTCAGCTCTTTACAACCGCGTAGACTCAGTGCCTCCAGACGCAGGCCGGGCACCCGAGCTATGGAGCGGAGCGACTCGGGAGTGATGCTGGTGCGACTCAGATCCAGGCTGTGGAGCGTGGAGGCCTGCTTCTGCAAGAGACTCAAGAGGTTACGGAGAGAAACCAGAGCAGAAGAGCCAAACCCAACCGGGCAACCTCGGTATGGATCGAACTCGAAAGCGATGTGACATCCAGCCAGAGACAGATGGCGTAACCTGGGCGTGCAACTCGTCAGGCGGTTAAAAGAAAGGTCTGAGAGGTAGCGCAGATCAGACAGGTCTAGTTCCTCCAGGTTCCTCAAAGCGTTCTGGACCTATTATTGCACAAAGATTACATGATATTAGATAATGTTAGGTAATAAGATGGTGCTGCTGCAAAGCAAGTACAAGTACTTGCTACTGCCAATATATACACGAATATGGTGCTGTGAGTATTTAAGACATACTGCCGCAGCACAAATAGCATATATGATAACTCATAGCAGATCTGTACAGGTAGAGCTGGGGAAGTGGATGGTTTCAGAGGAACTCTGAAAGCGTGCTACAAAATGCTCTAGTGAATGCTAACCAGCCATTTAAATGTGAAGCAGCAAGCTCATTGGCTGTTTATGCAAAATGAACCGATCAGCTTGTGCCAAAAAAAATTTCTACTTGGCTGTTTTCAGCATTATAATAATCATAATAATAATAATCATAATAATAATAAATGTTTTTTGAGCAGCAAATCAGAATATTAGAATGATTTCTGAAGGATCATGTGACTGGGGTAATGATGCTTAAAATTCAGCCTTGAAATCACAGGAATAAATTATTATTTATTCCTACATTAAAATATATTCAAATAGAAAACAGTTATTTAAAATAGTTAAAATATTGTAAAATTTTACTGTTTTTTTTTATAAAAAAATTCAGGCTTGGTAAGCAGAAGAGACTTTTGACTGGTAGTGTATATATTATAAATTATATATTATTATATTATAAATTTAATATTTTTAGTACACAGTATAGAAATTGGACATTCTATTTTGAGTGGGTTGGAAAATTTGGTGGAAAATCTTCAGAAAATTTCCAAAACTTCCAGAAAGTTTGGTAACTTTCTAAAAATTTAGGGAATTGTCTGACAATTTTGGAAAGTTTCCAGAAATGTTCTACCCGCTTTGCAACAGCAATTCTAAGATAATTTCTTAAAGGTGTAACCTGTCGACGGTGCTCCTCTCTAGACAAAAATGCTCCAGACATAAAGAGGCTGTCCAGCCCCTGGAGGTCCAGTTTGCGGAGGCCGATCAGATGTGGTAGGAGGCCGAGCAGCGAGGCCTCTGTGATGCTGCTGCCAGGAAGAGACAAACTGTCCAAGCGAGGGCCGAGGTGAAGCCCCACCTCCATCAGTACTTGTCTTGACAGGCTGGATCCATCAAGATGACTGATGACTAAGCCAAAGTGAGGGCGTCTTGCAAGTGCACGGATAAAGTCCAGTGAAGATGTGGAAACAGGAAACTTGAAGGTGACATTTTTCTGGAATGGAAATTTAAACAATTATGGAAGTGGGCTAAACAGTTTTAGATCATGTAAATGTTTAAATAAAAATAAGGAAAACCTGAAACTGGTGGTCTTGGCATGCATTGTACCAACTCTTACAGACCAGTGATGCTTCCTTTCGATCGGTTACATGAAGGAAACTCAATATGTAGGAAATTATCTGGAGCAGAAAGGAGAAAAGTCACAGGTTATGCTCTCCTTGGCAAGTATTAAGACAAGAGTAAACTACATAATCAAGGTTGGGGCAATATATACAATCAAGCCTGAAATTATTCATACCTCTGGCAAATTCTGACTTAAAGTTACTTTTATTCAACCAGCAAGTTTTTTATGACCGGAAATGACACATAAGAGGCATCCTTGTGGAAAAAAATATTTCTCAGCTTTTATTTATATTTGAACAAAAAGTGCCATGTCCAAAATTATTCATACCCTTTGCAAACTGTCACTGTCTATGGGAAAATCCAAAGTTCTATACCATTCCAAATAGTCCAAGCTGTTCTAAAGCATCCTAATTACCCTGATTCATTGGGAACAGCTGTTTTAATCAACTTAACAGGTGAAAAACATTTAGACCATATCTAAATGTTTTGAAGTTCCAGTGGCTACAGTGCAAAGTATTATTAAAAAATACAAGACGTTCCGCACTGTGAAAAATCTCAGAGGATGTGGTCGGAAGCCAAAAGTGACACCTGTGCTATCCAGGAGGATAGTGAGAGAGGTAAAAAAAAGAATCACCACCAAGACCATCCTGATGAATCTGGGCTCTGCTGGTGGCAACATCTCAAGGCAGACAGTCCACAGACACTGCACACCGCTGAGTTCAACAGACGCAGACCAAGGAGGACACCACTTCTCCAGATAAGGCACACAAAAGCCCGCTTGGCCTTTGCAAATGCTCATCTGGACAAGGAAGAAGACTTCTGGTCTTCTGTTTTATGGTCAGATGAAACAAAAATTAAATTGTTTGGCCACAATGATGTAGCCTTCATTTGGGGTAAAAAAAGGAGAAGCCTTCAACCCTAAGAACACCATCCAAACTGTCAAACATGTTGGTGGGAACCTAATGTTTTGGGGGTGTTTTTCAGCCGGTGGAGCAGGGAACCTAATTACAGTAAACGGCACCATGAAAAAGGAGCAATACATCAAAATTCTCAACAACAACATCAGGCAGTCTGCAGAGAAACTTGACCTAGGGCACCAGTGGACATTTCAGCACAACGACCCAAAACACACAGCAAAAGTGGTGATGAAATGGTTAGCAGACAAAAACATTAATATTTTGCAGTGGCCCAGCCAGAGTCCTGACTTAAATCCAATTGAGAATCTGTGGAGGGAGCTAAAGATCAGGGTGATGCAAGGAGACCCTCCAACCTGAAAGAGTTGGAGCTCATTGCTAAAGATGAATGGGCAAAAATGCCACTGGAAACATGCAAAAAGCTGGTCAGCAATTATAGGAAGTTTTATTGCTGTAATAGCCAATAAAGGCTTTTCTATTGATTATTGAGAAGGGTATGAATAATTTTGGACATGCCACTTTTTGTTCAAATGTAAATAAAAGATGAGTAATAATTTTTTCCACAATGATGCCTCTTGTACATCGTCTTATCTTCTGGGAGACTTTTGAATAAAAGTAACTTTAAGTAAGAATTTACCAGGGATATGAATAATTTCGGGCTTCACTGAATATATATATATATATATATATATATATATATATATATATATGGGTGTGTTTAAATAATAATATTACACATTTAACAATATTCAAAATGTATTAACGTCAACATACACACAATTTTAGCTTCAAAGCCCATAATAGGCTGTTTAAAGGCAGGTTTTGTTGTGACAACTTGCCCCATATACAGAAAATGACTTTGAAAAACGAACAAATACTGAGACATATTAACTGGGGTAAAAAAAAGAAAAAAGAAAAAGTGGGACAGTTTCATTCTTCATATCTATTAATGCTATTAACATGCTACAGTGTCAAAAACATCCTGGTCATCCTGTCCTATGATTAAAGTAACGTTACAATGTAAAGTAAATGTATAGACGTCAATAGGGACTCACCTCAGTAGGTAGATGTGGACTCTCCATGACTATGAGCTCACTTCAGGCATTTGGTCTTATTTATTGTCATTAATATCAATTTAATATCAATATTAAATCGTTGACACAGATTAAAGTTGTTTATCATTCAATCGCTTCAGGGACTGGCAGGTCGTGGACTGTCAACTTCATGAACACGGGACCATCTGATAACACCCTCCTGTTTTTCCTCCTACGCAGTTTTAAGGGATGAACCGAATCGTAAGATTATCCACACTAAATTCTGCCAGTTCCTAAAACCTCCAGAAATGTTAGTTCATCAACAAGCGAGCAAGAAAACATTTTAAAACAGAAAATAATACAGAACGGACACAGGAAGAGCGGTGGACATCACGTGCAAGCGCGCAAAGTTTTCTGGGAAACGTAGTTTAATGAAAGGCGGACTCTGACTTTGGATTTGCCGAAAGATGGCGCTGTATTTCATTTAAACATATGATTTAAACGTAATATGAGGACATAAAAATGAGCCATACATCTACCAGTCGAATGTTTTTGGACAGTAAGATTTTTTGTTTTTTAAATAAGTCTCTTCTGCTCACAAAACCTGCATTTATTTGATCCAAAGTACAGCAAAAACAGTAAAACTTTTAAATATTTTTACTATTCAAGTATTTAACTGTTTTCTATTTGAATATATTTTAAAATGTAATTTACTCCTGTGATCAGTGCTAAATTTTCAGCATCATTACTCCAGTCTTTAGTGTCACATGATCTTTTAGAAATCATTTAGAATTTTTTTAAAATTCATTTATTATTATTTATTATCAGTATTTAAAATGGTTGAGTAATTTTTTACAGGATTCTTTGAATAGAAAGATCTAAAAGGTCAGCATTTATTATAGAGGAAATTATAGAAATTAATACTTTTATTTAGCAAGGATGCTTTAAATTTATCAAAAGTGATGGTAAAGACATGTTACAAAAGAAGTCCATTTCAGATAAACGCTGTTCTTCTGAACTTTCTATTCGTCAAAGAAACCTGAAAAAATTCTACTCAGTTGTTTTCAACATACTAATAATAATTATAGCAAACCAGATATTAGAATAAATTTTGAAGGATCATGTAACTGAAGTATTGATGCTAAAAATTCAGCTTGAAATCACATGAATAAATTACATTTTAAAATATATTCAAATAGAAAACAGTTATTTTAAATAGTAAAAATATTTCAAAATGTTAGTTTTGGCTGTATTTGGATCAAATAAATGCAGGCTTGGTGAGCAGAAGAGACTTCTTTAAAAAACATTGTAAATATACACAAATAAGTTATGTATAATATATAACTTAATAATAAAATATAATATATTGTATTATAATATAATATAAAAGCAAACATCATTAGGCCTATATTTAAAGTAATATATAAAATTATTAATAACAATATATAGTATATAGATATTCACGTCTTTCTTGCATTTGAAAGGAAATTATGTTTTTTGAGGAAAACATTTCAGGATTTCTCTCCATATAATGGACTTCTATGGTGCCCCAGAGTTTAAACTTCCAAAATGCAGCTTCAAATGGCTCTAAATGATCACAGCTGAGGAAAGAAGGGTCTTATCTAGCAAAACGATTAGTTAATTTAAAAAAAAATACAATTTATATACTTTTTAACCTTAAACACTCATCTTGTCTAGCTCTGTGTGTACTCTGTGTAGAGATTAAAAAGTAAATAAATTGTAAATGTTTTTAGAAAATAACCGATCGTTTCACTAGATAAGACCCTTCTTCCTCAACTGGGATCATTAGGGCCCTTTGAAGCGGCATTTAAACTGCATTTTGGAAGTTCAAACTTGGGGGCACCATAGAAGTCCATTATATGGAGAGAAATCCTGAAATGTTTTCTTCAGAAACATAATTTCTTTACGACTGAAGAAAGAAAGACATGAACATCTTGGATGACAAGTACATTATCTGTAAATTTTTGTTCTAAAAGTGAACTACTCTTGAATTTGAACTTGAATTTAGTTCATGTTTAATAACATTTATTTCTTCTGAAACCTATCCTAATGAGTGGGATGCCATACAATCTCATGGTCATTGTTGACAAAACTTTGTTTACATTAAATGTGCCATTTGGTACTGAAGGTTGAAGCAGAACCCCCACTCCCCAAATTTTGACTGAGTTGAAAACCGGAAGGTTTTGATGCCCCACAAGGCAACTTGTAGAAACTTTGAATGCCAATATCCCCTTTACACGACTTGGCTAGTTTTGGCCATGATTAGGCTAGCTTTGAACAATTGGATTGTTTTTCACAGACATGGCAAACCTGTCTGAAATGCCAACTGCAAATGCGCATTGGCTGGTCTAGCCTGAGAAATACACACTTTTTGAGCATAAGAAACACAGATGTTGCCAGATTTCAAATATGAAATTTAATCATAAGCTTGTTGAACAGTTTTGGAGACTCTGATGTTCCCCATTTAAAGAGATAAGATGTACTTGACTGACTAAAATAGCTGCCCAAGATGTTTCAAAGGCATTTCGAAGATGGCCGCTGAGTGCAATAACTTATCCACCTTTTTTTTTCATAGGCGCAGCCATTTGTAAATTATATGGGTCTCATCCATGTCCAGCTATTCTTAACTGTGCAAAACAGCTAATTTTTATGCTTGATATTGCAGGTTAGTGTGTCTTACCATGTTATTTTAATGTATTATCTTAATTATGGACACACTCGTTTGTAGTGCAAACAGTTTTACCGTTTACTGCAGGACACATTGTTATTCTTCTGGTTATTTCCCTATAGCGGATAATGAACCGGAAGTCTCACCTATAGGCTTACTTTCACATTGAAGAAAAAGGTAAAAAAAAAAAAAAAAAAAAAAGTGAGCTACACATTATTTATTTATTTTTATTCATTTATTTTTCGGTCATGTTTTGTCATGTTGCTGGACACACCCACATTTTAACGCAGATTTTGCATCTGTTTCTTGTGTCGCCTTCAGCTCGCTGCGGGAAGTTTGTTGTTGCAGGTCGCTGGCGGTGTGCACGCTGCTGAGTGGTTGCTTTGGACATCAGTAAAGTCCTCACTGACTCAGTCACTGGTGGCATGTCAGTGACAGTTAGGTGTCTGATTGGCTTCTGCGGTTTATCTTTGCGTAGCCGCTTGTTTTCACATCCCCGGTTCCTTTGTTTTTGACGAACCGGGCTTTGCTTGTCTGCTCTGGGTGGTTCCACATCACGGTTTCGAGGCACAGATGTTACCCGACGAGTCAGAACCTGTGGCAGACCAACAGGTTGTAGACATGGAGCTTGGGGTTTGTCCATCTTGACAGCAGCTGTACGAACCAGCGGTGGCAGCGTCGGGATCGTCATAACTTCTTTGCCTTTTGACTTCTTTTCAGTTGTTGGCAGACTTCTCTGGTTAGTGTCGATCAGTCCAATGTTATGCTTGTTTCCAGTCACCAGGAGTTGTAGGTGTGTGGGTGTCTGGTCAGTGGGCTTCAAAGACTCTAGATGCTCTGACTGCATCAGTACATAATTATACTGCCTGGTGATTGATGGCAGAAAGGGGCGATAGCCAAGAGATATTCCACAGCTATCTATAAACATTTTCTAGCTTAGACAAATATTTCTCTTCTCTATGGAATCCTTCTTTCTAGGTTCTAAGCTTGTTCACACTAGTATACACTCTTTTCCCATTATGACATCATAAAATGATTTGGAATGTAGAATGTTGAATGGCATTTGGGTTCAAAATCAACAAATGGTCAAAGACTATAGACGTTTTTCCTGAAGTCGGAAGTCCTGAAGTTCCTGAAGTCACGCCTGACTCTTAACCTGAAGAATGCTTTGCAATTCCGGTCTCCAGTGTTTCTAGTCAAAGTAAGGTATATTCCGAGCTGTTAATCTAATATTAAACCTATTAAAATGTTTTTAAAAAAGCACATGGCTCTATAGCGCCATCACTTTGCAAGGTCCCAATGACCGTCATTTGTCAGTGCCTCACTCCTCAAAGTTTAGCTACATTAAAAACAGATGGACGCTATTTGAATGGGTTCCAATGGAGATAGAAGAGCATCCAATCTGGTGTTAGAATTCGTAATGGCGGCGCTCATCGTTTACTCAGAAAAAAGGTCTATAGAATACCAAAGACGTGTCACTCGTATAGTTTTAAATTTAATCGTAAACTTGGTGAACAGTTTTGGGGAATTTTATGTTTCACCATTCAAAGAGATAGGAGCTGCACTTGCATGCGCGAGAGGCATTTCAGAGATGTAAATAAAGTCAAAATATTTTGAGAAAGTTAACATATTTAGAGAATAAAGCGAAATTACGAGAAACGTCAAAATATTTCGAGAATAAAGTAAAAATTATGAAAAAGTCTAAATATTTCAATAAAGTCAAAATATTTCAACAATAAAGTCAAAATTATAAGAAAATCTAAATATTTCAAGAATAAAGTCGAAATATTTCAAGAATAAAGTCGAAATATTTCAAAAATAAAGTCGAAATATTTCAGAAATAGTCAAAATTATGAAATAGTCTAAATATTTCGAGAATAAAGTCGAAATTACAAAAATAAAGTCTAAAAATTACAACAAGAAAGTCAAAATTATGAGAAAGTCTAAATATTTCGAGAATAAAGTCGAAATTACGAGAATAAAGTTAAAATTTTCCACAAGAAAGTCAAAATATTTCGAGACTGAAGTCGAAATTACGAGAATAAAGTCAAGAATTACAAGAATTTAGAAGTTATAATATTTTGAGAGTATATAGTAGCCTTTTTATTCCAAATTCTCAGCTTTCAAAATCTGTCCGTTTATAACAAAATACAAACAATGTCTATTACAATAATGTGTTTTTCACTCTCTTTATTGTGGTATGACAGATCGCTGTATTCACCTCAGTTTAAGCAAATGTGAATCAGTGATCTTTCCAATTATAGTGAGACATTTGTTTAATTAAATTAGGCTAATAATCACACATATTCAAATAAATTCCGGTGGCCTGGCAACTTTTTCCGGTGCTCCCAATTCAGCCATATACATGCGCAGGCTACACCCTCAAAATATTATAACTTTAACTGCTACGATTTAATTCTCGAAACATTTCGACTTAACTCTCATAATTTTTTTTTTTAACGTGGCTCTACAACACCGTCGTATCGAGGAGGGTGTGATTTAAGTTTATACTAAAATAAAAAGGCTCAGTACATTAAAGTCAACCAAGGTTTATTCCACAAATGAGAGGAATGGCAAAACATATTTTTACAGGATTCTGTAACTTAAGATTTACCACAAGGACAAACAAGTCTCATTCAAAATAATATATAAAATTAAACCAGTAAATCGTTCACTAATCTTTGAACATACCTCAATGCCATTACAAACTTTAGTGACCTTAAAACGAAGGTCAAATTAATAGCAGTAACAAGAACGACAGCTGTCCTGCGCTCAAGTCCAGGTTCACCCTCACTACTGTGGGTTTCGCAAATCTGTGTAGTGGGACGCGTGATTCCAGAGGATCTGTGACATTAAGCATTTCCCCGTCATACCCGATACACCAGACTCCACTGGGCAAGCCGTTGGCTTCTTTTCTTTGGACAGACTCTATGGCAACACCCACCATCCAGGATGTGTTCACCTCCACGTCAACGTCCCAGATGTGTTTCCCTGTGGAATATCCCACATAGCCCAGCACACAGGGACAATCAGCAAATCTCTCTCTATTGAGAGGCTGCCAATCCGGCATGTATTCATCCGTAATATCTTCGTGATTCGATATAGAAGACAGATCAATGGTCACTGACAGTTCATGGGAAGCAGTGTTGAGGTCCAGCACCACAGGACCTATTGGAGATTTGCATTAAGATTAAAAATAATGACACAAAATGCTGTACTTATGCATCAAATGACTTTATATAAATATATACAGTCAAGCCCAAAATTATTCATACCTCTGGCAAATTCTGACTTAAAGTTACTTTTATTCAACCAGCAAGTTTTTTTTTTTTTTTGATTAGAAATGACACAGACGTCTCCCAGAAGATAAGACGATGTACAAGAGGCATCATTGTGGAAAAAATTATTACTTATCTTTTATTTACATTTGAACAAAAAGTGGCATGTCCAAAATTATTCATACTCTTCTTAATAATCAATAGAAAAGCCTTTATTGGCTATTACAGCAATCAAACGCTTTCTATAATTTGCATGTCTCCACTGGTATTTTTGCCCATTCATCTTTAGCGATGAGCTCCAACTCTTTCAGGTTGGAGGGTCTCCTTGCCATCATCCTGATCTTTAGCTCCCTCCACAGATTCTCAACTGGATTTAAGTCAGGTCTCTGGCTGGGCCACTGCAAAACGTTTTTGTCTGCTAACCATTTCTTCACCGCTTTTGCTGTGTTTCTCTGCAGACTGCCTGATGTTGTTGTTGAGAATTTTGATGTATTGCTCCTTTTTCATGGTGCTGTTTACTGTGATTAGGTTTCCTGGTCCACCGGCTGAAAAACATCGCCAAAACATTAGGTTCCCACCACCATGTTTGACAGTGAGGATGGTGTTCTTAGGGTTCCATGACTGTCCAAAAACCAACAGCAGAAAGCTTCTGTTTTTCACCTGTTGAGTTGATTAAAACAGCTGGTCCCAGTGAATCAGGGTAATTAGGATGCTTTAGAACAGCTTGGACTATTTGGAATGGTATAGAACTTTGGATTTTCAATTGTAAATAAAAGTTGAGAAATATATTTTTTACACAATGATGCCTCTTGTACATCATCTTATTATCTTTTGGGAGAAGCCTGTGTCATTTCTGGTCAAAACTTGCTATATATATATATATATATATATATGCCTATTAAGGCTTTTCGCACCAGTATATCACCAACTACAAACTATTTTATCCTGAGGTAAGCAAAGTACATCTGGTGTTCAGTTGGCTCTTTGAAACTTTTCTAGTCTTGACATTATTAGAGACATGGAGACTATATGTGCATTCTATAACTTAAAATATTAATAAAAAAAATACATATATTTTTGCTGTAAGAGTAGGCGTGGCCATTTGTAAATGTTATGGGTCTGGCTTCGGTCTCATCCGTGTCCAGCTATTTTTAGCTGTACCAAACATCTTGTTTTGCTGTTCAATACTGCAAACTAATGCGTCTTACCATATTATTTTAGTTTATTATATTAATTATGAAAACACTAGTGCAAACAGTTTT
This sequence comes from Garra rufa, assembly GCF_049309525.1. NCBI lineage: Eukaryota > Metazoa > Chordata > Actinopteri > Cypriniformes > Cyprinidae > Garra > Garra rufa. Next base: position 19,269,719 of record NC_133385.1, read on the forward strand.
ACGGTTTACTGCTAACTAGTTCAGATATATTTTTATTGTAACGTTATAAGAATAAGAGTTTGTAACAAAACTTTATGATTTATAATGTTATTGTTTTGATGCTACTATTAATGTAACAATAGTGCACTGTGTACATCATGTGTATGTATATTTCTGTTTTCTGCAACAAAAAAGGGAGAAAAAAAGAAGAACAGAAAAACATTGTACAGCGGAGCATCAAAGACAACTAAACAGACAAACCTTCCTTCATTTGCTTTAATTCTGTAACACAATTTCAAACCACGTCATTTAAAATCACTCAACACTGACCTAGACTATTATTCATTATTATTTACATTTATTTGAATTATTTACAATTGATTCACTGTTGATTCACATAAAACATTTCAGCTGCTCAGAATGTACTATACACATATTAAACATTCAGAAACAGCAATATAATACAAATAATAAACAGTGTCAGCAATTAACATTTGCACAAGTACATAATACTCATAAATAAAGCTTGTACATTATGTCTAGCTGCTAGCTCAAAAATATATAGGCCTATTTAATTTTACTTGTGATTGTCCAACAAGCATAACTAAGATCCTAGTGTTTGATGCACACATATATATCAAGGAAGCTATAAAAACGAGAAAACACACTTAAAAACAAATCATCAGCGGTTTATATAAAAAAGGCAAATTTCATTTTCAGACCTTCTGCCCATCTGCTCTTGATTTTTAAAAGCTGTTAATGGGAGAAAAAGCTTTCCACATTATAAAAATAAAAACAGAAGAATAAAATCAGCACTATTAGATTTGAGAGAAACTAACCGACCTGAAAGAATAACAATAATTCCAAAAGATGCAGTTTATACATTCAGAGAAAATGTTAGAGTAGTTGTGCATATCATATTAATGTAACATCTTTAGTTTAGACCTACAATGTTTGAAACAGGCCACACAGCTGAAAAGCATTGTGTTTTAAGTGAACTGTTAGGACACTGAAATACACTGTAAAACTGGGACAAAATGTTACATAACGCTTAAAATATATAAGCTCATATAGCAGTGAGCACTGAGGGAGCGAACAGTGCTTAACAGTGATTAGGGTTTATTAAGGCACTTTCTTGGAAAGCAGAAGCAAATGAGATTTCAGGTCTATTTAAATGCAATGGCTCTTCATTAGGGATGTAACTGATGTATGTACACTTGAATATTTCTATAATTCACTACAATATTTTAGAACTGACTTTTAACCAAACCTAAATTCATTTAGACGTCCTGGATAGACCTCACAGGTTAAGCTAGTTTGATATGCTTATTGATATATGCGAAGTATTATTTTGCTTATTACTGTATCATTAGTATATATTCTGAATTAGAAAACTAAATGAGAAGACGTTTTGTTCATTCCTGAGTTCACTAACTGTACCTGACCTCAAGACCCGTTTTAGGAGCAAAACACTGAGCACAACAGTGTCCTGCAAATTATTCTGATAGCTGCTTTATTTGCCGTTAGATTTGCTATTTAGTTTCCTCCTCCGCTGGGCCCTCTTCAGCAAATATATTCCTGTCTCCAGCGCCGGTAGGGGTCGTGGGGATTTGCATCGAACTGTCTGACATCTGAGACAGAGTGTCTGCGTCTTGATCTGAGTGCGGTTCGTGGACTGGTGAGTTGGGCGCCGCAGAAGAAGAGATGGAGTGCTAGATAAAAAAGAAGTGAAAGAAATATGTTTGATAAAATATATTATTATTCTTAAACTTTCTATATTATATTAATTTAATGTCATTTTAAATGTTTTAATTATATATGTGAGGTCAAAAGTTTACACCCCCCTTTCAGAATCTGCAAAATGTTAATTATTTTACCGAAAAAGCTGTTTACACACAGTCCACAGGAGACAATAATAGTTGAATTTATAAAAACGACCCCGTTCAAAAGTTTACATTCCCTTAATTCTCAATACTGTGTTGTTACCTGAATGATCCACATTAGTGAGAGTTGTTCATGAGTCCCTTGTTTGTCCTAAACAGTTAAACTGTCTGCTGTTCTTCAGAAATATCCTTCAGGTCCCACAAATTCTTTGGTTTTACAGCGTTTTTGTGTATTTGAACCCTTTCCAACAATAACTGAATGATTTTGCAATCCATCTTTTCACACTGAGGACAACTGAGGGACTCATATGCAACTATTAAAAGGTTAAAACGCTCAGTGATGTTCCAGAAGGAAAAACCATGCATTAAGAGTCGGGGGTTAAAACCTTTAAACAGAATGGAGGTGTACATTTTTCTTATTTTGCCTAAATATTGTATTTTTTTTTCATTTAGCACTGCCCTTCAGAAGCTATAGAAGATACATACTTGTTTCCCAGAAGTAATAAGTTAAATTTACCCCGATCTTCAAATTTAAAAAGCTCATAATGCAGGGTTTTTCCTTCTGGAGCATCTGTGAGCATTTGAACCTTCTATAATAATTGCATATGAGGGTTCAGATACACAAAAATGCTGAAAAACCAAAGAATTTGTGGGACCTGAATGATTTTCCTGAAGAACAGCAGGCAGTTTAACTGTTCAAACAAGGGACTCATGAACAACTATCACCAAACAAACAAACAAAAAAAAAAAAAACAGCTGTGGATCATTCAGGTAACAACACTGTATTAAGAATCAAGTGTATGTAAACTTTTGAACATGGTCATTTTTATAAATTCAACAATTATTTTCTCCTGTGGACTATATGTAAACATCTTTTATGTGAAATATCTTGTTCAGATCAGTACTAAATAAACAATAACATGCAATAATTTACATTTTGCAGATTCTGAAAGGGGATGTAAACTTTTGACCTCAACTGTGTATATAAATAATATAATATATGTATATATATATATATTTCTTTGGACAAATTAAAGGTATGTACCTGCAAAGAGACACTTGATCTATTGGACTTGTCTTTAAGTTTGGACCATGTTCCTTTCATTCCTGATTTCTCTGTCATCTCCAGTGCCGCTTTTAACAGTTTGGGTGTCTCAGCACGAGGAGGAATAATTGGGATGGGCTCCTTTTCTTCCTCTTTTTTCTCAGCAGGCTTTTTATCCTTCATTACCATTTTCCTTAAAGAGATAGTTCACCCAAAAATTTAAATTCTGCCATTAATTACTTACCCCCATGTTGTTCCCATGTTTATCTTCGGAACACAAATTAAGATATTTTTGATGAAATCTGAGAGCTTTCTGGCCCTCAATAGACAGTAACACAACTACCACGTTCAAGGCCCAGAAAGGTAGTAAGGACATCAATAAAATAGTCCATGTGATATCGGTGGTTTAACCTCAGTGTTACGAAGCTACGAGAATACTTTTTGTGTGCAAAGAAAACAAAAAGAACAACATTATTCAACACTTTCTTCTCTTCCATGTCAGTCTTTAATGCCCATTCAGAAATGGTCAGAAAGTGCTTGGATTTCATCAAAAATATCTTAATTTGTGTTTTTGAGATGAACGAAGGTCTTACATGTTTGGAACAACATGAATTTTCTACATTACTAAACATTTTCTGAACAAAACTAGGGCTGGAAATTACCTAATAAAATACTAGCAAAATATCATTAAATCATCTCAGTGGAAAGTGAAAGGAAAACCTGGGAAATCTTTATGGCTCATTATTTTCCTTCCAGCAGCTGCACTCACCTTGCTTTCTTGCGCAGCAGTTTCTGAGACTCTGGATAGTGCACCATGATCTCATTCAGATCCCTTTTGGTCAAGATGAGGAGGTTAGCAAAACCACGTGCTACAACATTAGCTGTCCGTCGGTTTACTCCGCCCACAGCAAGCAAGCTTTATTGGAAAAGAAGATATGAACTAAGAGCAAATTTGACAACGAGGGACTGACAAAACTAAATATAGCAGTTCTTACCTGACTTCTCCAAACACAGCTCCTGCTTTCAGGGTCACAAACACTGTCTTTCCATCAGGACCACCAACTACCTGGACTTCTCCTGCCTTTATAATGTACATCTCCCGGCCCACTTCATCCTGTAATATATATAAAAAAATGTCTACATCAGAGATTTATATCTATACCTTTACTGCTATAGTAAACGGATTTGTCGACACAAACAGTAGGTCTGAAGGTATGTTATGTAGGCTAAACATCATCTTTATGCTCCTTGCCTTTTTGCAGACATAGTCTCCTGGAAGGTACACTACTGATCGGAGCCTCTTCAGCATATCAAAAATCATCTGTCTATCACAGCCCTGCAAAAGTCACAATGCAGGGAAGAAGAGATACAGATAAGGAATACAGCAACAAAGTCGATGCAGGTTAAAGAACTGTTCCAGAAAAACAAAGTGGATATATTATAACACACTTAAACTAGGAAAAAAGCCATGCACTTCAGTGATTTAAAAGTAAAAATGTAATGTTTTATGCACTTTAATTATTTGTTATAATTATATTTATTAGAATTTTACTATATTTATTAGAATGTGTGCAGAATTTTATGTTTTGGCACTTGCCTGGAAGAGTGGCACTTTACTGATAATGTTGTAGCTGACGTCCACTGCTATATCCAGCCTCATCTTGTCAGGTAGTTGATCTAGTAGCTCTTGTTCATCTGCATGAAAACACAAAATGTCAATTTTTATCTTAAAGGGATAGTTCACACAAAAATTCTGTCATTAAATACTCACTCTTCTGTTGTTTCAAACCCAGAGGTGGGTAGTAACATTTACTTTTTTACATTTACTTGAGTAAATTTTTGGGGTAACTACTAGTACTTTTAGAGTATATTTAAAGATAGGTCTTTTACTCTTACTCAAGTACATTTATAGTGAAAAAACTTTACTTTTACTTCGCTACATTTGATGGCGTTCCTCTGTTACTGTCCTCAGAAACCTGTCGTTGGAATTTTTATTTCATGTCTGATAAAACTGCGTTAATACTGCTGTGTATACAGCTGTTACTATGGAAACCGTAATATTTCAGCGCTCCTAAAGCGCCCCCTCGTGACAGATAATTAATTTTTCATTTCAAAACATTCTTTTCAGCTGTTTATGGTCAAATGATTGCAATTATCGCCCCATGTTTTTATGCAGCAAACACAGAGTTGTAAATGTAAAAAGTTAAGGTGCCTTCTAAAAATCTAAACAAGTACAGTAATATTTATGTTTCAAATAAATATAATAAATTATATACTCAATTTATCCCTTTAAATGTTATAAAGGATGAAATGCCATAGTGTAACATATTTTGTTTTTGTGTGAAACTGTATCTGAATGTTAAATCATGCCATTTTATGGCTTAATATTCTACTTTACATTGTCCAATCCCATTACTGTTTATTTTACTTTTGCGCAGGTCTTAAAAATTAATATTTAAAAATTCTGCAGATACACTAAATGAAATAAATATAATGAAATAAAATTACTTCCTTGATATTTGTTTATATTTGTGTATTAAAAACATTTTTGATTAGACTCCTATCTGATTTTCTATATTTAAAAAAAGGTCTTTTTTTATTTGGGCTAGTTAAATTAATTTTCGGGCTACCAAAATCTGAAGAGTACCTGCCCGAAGGGCTACCAGAGATTTTGCGAGTCCTGTGTATATATATATATATATATATATATATATATATATATATATATATATACACACACACACACACACACACACACACATATAAATAATGTTTTCAAGGAGAGGTGTGCGGAAGCTTTCCAAACAGTTTGAAATTAAGGGTCTTCACTTCATATCAAGAAGTAACTAGTAACTAGCTACTTGAGTAATTTTTTTATCGGATACTTTTTTACTCTTACTCAAGTAACTATTAAGATTGTTACTTTTACTCATACTTGAGTAAATATTTCCATAAGTACTTGTACTTTTACTTGAGTACAGATTTTGGGTACTCTACCCACCTCTGTTCAAACCCGTAAGACTTTCGTTCTTCTTCAGAATACAAATTAAGTTATTTTTGATGGAATCTAGAGCTTTCTGACCCTGCATAGACAGCAACACAACTGACACGTCTATGTGACATCAGTGGTGCAACTGTAATTTTAAGAAGTTACGAGAATATTTTTTGTGTGCAAACCAAAATAACGACTTTATTCAACAATTTCTTTTTGGTAGTTGCGTTGCTGTTTATGCAGTGTCAGAAAGCTCTTGCATTTCATTAAAAATATCTTAATTTGTGTTCTGAAGATGAACAAAGATCTTACGGGTTTGGAACGACATTAGGTTGAGTAATTAATGACAGAATTTTCATTTTTGGGTGAACTATCCCTTTAAAGTTATCGAATGGCCATTATGGATGACTGTCTCTAATGTACTGTATATTGGTGTTAATGTCTGTCTTACGGTCTTACCCAGCATGCCTTGGGATTGCCACGTGTAACTGTACCAGGTTTTCACTCTGTTCTGCACATCTTTAGGGATACGGTAGGAGGCCATGTACTTCACTGTGTTATCCACACAGGCACGATAGTTTGTCTGGGCTGCAGTCGCTGCACCAACAACGTCTCTCATCTGACACAACACAAGCCTCGATTAATGATATTAAACACTACAAAAAAAAAAACATTCAGTTGATGCCTTCCATGATAATAGCCCTACCTGACCAATCATGATGGAGAACACAAATACTCCAATAAAGTAATTGATGAGCTGAAACACAATCTCAAAAAGTGTTGTGGGCTCTGGCAGGCCACCGATGGTCAGTAAAGTCTTCACAGCAAAGTAGTAGCAGCGAAAATAACTGAAAAAGTAACAAAGTTAACATAAATGTTATATCTCAAAATATTATGCTTAAAGATTAAGAAAACTAAAATATTATGCACAATCACATTCATAAACATGAGTACATTAACATATGCAAGCCCATATTTACATATTAATGACTATGCATCAGGTTGGCCTTCTATAATGAACAACATTATGTTTGTGCATCAATATCAGCCAGTCATAACAGGTCATTTACATATTCAATTCTTAAAGGTACACGACCAAACATGAAACTGTTTTGGTGCAAAAATGAAAATTGATGAAATTGAAAGCTAATAAAAGAATTGATTCACACACCTATTGCCTGTCCCATCATAGGTCCATTCTGAGAAACCCAGACCTTCATATGAAGAGCCCCAGTAGTACAGACAGGCATTGCAGTGGACGGCATACAGCAGGTAGGTGGTGGTTCGAATAACTCTGAGAGACAAAATAAGAGATATGAACACTTCAAATAAAATGCTAAACAAATTCTCAACAGAAAGGTTTATAGAGACTAACAGCTAACCTGTAAACATAAGCGTTGGTCAGTATAGCTTCCAGACGCTTGTTGAACTCAAAGAAAGACATGAACTGCACAAAGGAAGGACACATTAAAGAATTAGCTAAGAATGTTTATCATGGACTGATCCTCCTAAAGCCTAGCTAGATGGTCAGCAGCTTGCCTTCAGGATCCTGGGTAAGCGAAGAAGTGGATTAATCCCTGTTTTGAAGTAGAGAAGCTCCAGAGGAAGTAGACTGACTACATCTAGCTGCAACATAGGAAATGAGACCCTTAGACTACAGAATGTGTCCAGTACCTTAAAGCATCACATTTAGTCTGTCTGAAAAAAAGTCTCATTACCTTGAATCGTACCGCTTTGATGTAATTATCTCTCATCTCTTTCTTGTCGGACTAGAAATGAACATTTTATAAAAAACACCAGCTGAAAAACACCAAACATTTATTTTACCTCACATATTCTAATATTTTGCGCTTGTCTATATTTACCACAATGTCTCCATGAAGCACAAACTGCAGTCGGGGTTGAAAGGCCAGGATGTCCAGTATGTAGACAGTATCACATAAGTAGTCAATCAACAGCCATACATGGATGTTATCTGGTGTTTGATAAGGAAATGCCCAACGTACAGGAATCATCCATGCGTTCCAGTTAAAGGCCAAAGACACGCAAAACAGCCAAAGTACGTAGATCAGATCTACAGAGAATACAGAGCAATGGAATATTTCAGTATTGGTTTATGGAAAATAAGTATTGTGGTGTACCAAAATGATTATTTAATGTTTTTGAGGAAAACATTACAGGATGTTTCTCCATGTAGTGGACCTTCATGGGGATGAAAAGGTTAAAGGTCTAAATTGCAGTTTCAACGCAGCTTCAAATGGCTCTACACAATCCCAGCTGAGGAAAAAGGGTCTGATCTAGCGATAACGATCAGTAATTTTCTAAAAAATATAAAAATTATATACTTTTCAACCACAAATACTCGTCTTGCACTAGCTCGACCTCATGCAGTGGGCAAACTGCTGATTTTGTATGTTTGCCCACTGACAAAGGTAGGTGGTAGGTGTAATTTAAAAGTAAGAGACAGAATAACAACAAAACAATCCAGAAAAAGGCATTCCAAAATCAATCAACAAGATTTCTGGCTCCCAGGTGTCTTTTATACAAGTAAATAAATTCTTAAAGGGAGTGCTCCTAATCTTAGTTTGTTACCTGTATAAAAGACACCTGTCCACAGAAGCAATCAATCAATCAATCAATCAATCAATCAATCAGATTCCAAACTCTCCACCATGGCCAAGACCAAAGAGCTGTTCAAGGATGTCAGGGACAAGACTGTAGACCTACACAAGGCTGGAATGGGCTACAAGACCATCGCCAAGCAGCTTGGTGAAAAGGTGACAACAGTTGGTGTGATTATTCGCAAATGGAATCACCTCGTGGCAGTTCCAATGATCATGAGAACAGTGAGGAATCAGCCCAGAACTACACAGGAGGATCTTGTCAATTATCTCAAGGCAGCTGGAACCATAGTCACCAAGAAAACAATTGCTAACACACTACGCCGTGAAGGACTGAAATCCTGCAGCGCCTGCAAGGTCCCCCTGCTCAAGAAAGCACATGTACAATGGGTTGTGGATGGGTATGACCCAAAACACAAGGCCAAGGCAACAAAGAAGTGGCTCAAGAAGAAGCACAATAAGGTCCTGGAGTGGCCTAGCTAATCTACAGACCCCAATCCCATAGAAAATCTTTGGAGGGAGCTGAAGGTTTGAGTTGCCAAGCGTCAGCCTCAAAACCTTAATGACTGGGAGAGGATCTGGAAAGAGGAGTGGGACAAAATCCCTCCTGAGATGTGTTTTTACAAAAAAGGAAAAACAATGATGTTGGACGATTTTGAAGTTGGGGGAGAAACAGACGATGCAGAGTACACGGACGATAAACTAACCGCTTGTGACCTGTCCAACACGATTACGGAATGCATGAATTCAAGGTAGTGTTTGTTGTTTTAAAAAAGTATACAAGTTCCTTTTTTTTTTTTTTTTAGAAAATGACTAATTGTTTTTGCTAGACCCTTACTCCTCAGCTGGGATCATGTAGAGCTTTTGGAAGCTGCATTGAAACTGCAATTTGGATCTTCAACTCGTTGGTCACCACTGAAGTCCACTATGGAGAAAATCCTGGAATATTTTTCTCTAAAAACTTAATTTCTTTGCAGCTGAAGAAAGAAAGACATGAACATTCTGGATGACATGATCATCGGATTTATGTGCAAGTATGGAATGCCAAGACGGCTGAAATGTAGACAGTTGTAGGCAAGTATTAAGGATTAAAAAGTGAGGAGAGGAGTGCTCACTAGTAAAAGGGTCGATGCTGGATGGAAAACGGTAGCGCAGAAGCCGACCAATCCTCGATTGAGGTTTCACTTTACAGCACAGGAGCTTTGTTTTCTCCTCTTCTTTCTCAGCAGGGGCCTCGGGTACCTCCGGCTCTGTTTTCTGCTCTGCTGGAGGTTCAGGAGGAGGAGGAGCTGGAGCTTGCTTAGCTGGGGCTGTTCATAAAAGACAATATTATTTGGTTACATTCACTTTGAAACTGAAGTACACCTCAAAAGTATGCATACACTTGGGTCACACTTAAAATGTACTAGTTTTATTTCATTTATTATATTAAAAATCAACTTAAGTGGCATGTCCAAAGAAATGATTTTTTTTTATGCCTGTGAATGAATAAAACTTCCTAAAGACCCGCGTCTTTGATCTCTCCACTTCAGCCCTGATGCCTTTGAGGCTTTTAGTAGACCACAGCTACTGAAAGAGCTTACAAACAGCAGAGACAAGAAATGCTAGATGCCATCCTGGTAGAATATAAACATGTCGATGCTTGTCATGATGACGAAGCCACTGAAGGAGTTTCTTTGTGCAGGTTTCACTCGACATCTGGGGATGTTTAGACTCCTTGTGGGGAAAATCGATGGTACGGCATCATTAAAATAATGGTGTCCCCCATAGTCCAAAATATGTATAAAACTTAGATTTTTTTAAATAACGTAAATCTTTCATGGGTTTTGTACTACGTATTTCAGTAAGAGACATAATTTACGTTATATTAAGCCATAGTCTTAATATCCGCAGTTCCTTTTAACTAGGAACTAAGTTCTTATACAATAATGTTTGACAACCAGCATCCAAATACTTTTTGTCTTCATGAAGCATATTATATGTATTGTTTTTTCAGCAAACTCATTCTTGAGAAATAATTTGCTTGAATAAGTGTGTATCTGCTGATGTTCTTTACAATTAATGCCACTTGGTGTGATATTTTGGGTTTAACTCACAGGCAGGTGGTGTGTCATCATCCGAGTTATCTGGATCAATCAGCTTCTCTTTGACTCGCTCTGTTCTCTCTTTGAACAGCTTGACCAGCTCCTGTAACCTCTCATTTACTACAGTACTAGTTTGGCTGGCTGAAGAGGTTGGCCGTTGATTTAGCCTGAAGACAGAAGATAATTACTGGATTTAATATATATATATATATATACACCAAAACAATCCCATATTTACAATACCAGATAAAAGTTTTTGAACAGTGAGATTATTAATGTTTTTTTGAAGAAGTCTATTCTGCCCACCAAGCCTGCATTTATTTGATCCAAAGTACAGCAAAAACAGTCAAATTCTGAAATATTTTTACTATTTAAAATAACAGTTTTCTTTTTAAATATATTTTAAAATATCATTTATTCCTGTCATTTCAAGGCTGAATTTTATAGAATCATTACTCCAGTCTTTAGTGTCACATGAACCTTCAGAAATCATTCTAATATGCTGATTTGCTGTACATGAAACATTTTTTATTATTATTCTATAATGCTCATTCTACGCTCATTCATGTTAATTTCATATTTTAAAATAATATTTTTCGTTACCCGTCATCTGCGCTTGAGATGCTACTCTGGCTTGGCCAGGCCCGGACTGCAGTTTCTAACTCCTCCTCTTCCTCATCATCTTGTGAGTAAAGTCTCTTGCTGTAAGAAGACGACAAGACAAGTCATGATGAGGCCCAACAAGACTAATCACAAAAATAGGACAAGTTACAATATATGCATTGAAAAATGAAATGAAAAAACCTTGAATATGTTAAGCTAATGAGAAAGTCTATACATATATAATAATAGGCACACAAATGCACAAAATGAAGTGGAGGATATGGAGTGGATTGTTCTGACAGACTTATTTAAAGCATCTTACATCTTGGTCCAAATTGTCTGTGGTTTTCTGTCTCTGCATACACTGTTTGCATCCAGTGACATATGTGTGTGTATGTGCGTAAGTGAGTGTTTATGTGTGTGTGCACAGACAACAGAAAAGAAACAAAACATAAAATGTTTATCAATATTTGTGTATCAGTTGGGCTTTTCACAGTAGAACCTAATTAGTTAATTCCATGCACTCTGCACTTCATGATGCTGAATAGTCAGGTTTCCATATTTTCTCACTGTATATTTGTAAACTCTGGATTATGATTTGCATATTTATGACGTTCCAAATCCGTAAGACCTTTGTTCATCTCTGGAAGACAAATGAAGATATTTTTGATAAAATCAGAGAGCTTTCTGACCCTGCACAGACAGCAACGCAACTACTAAGCTTCATACAATTACGGTTGAACCACTGATGTCACATGGACTATTTTAACAATGTTCTTACTACCTTTCTGGGCCTTGAACGTGTCAGTTGCGTTGCAGTCTATGCAGGGTCAGAATGCTCTCGAATTTGGAAAGACATGAGACTGGCTAAGTTATGACTGAATTTTCATTTTTGGGTGAACTATCCCTTTAATAGTTTTTGCTTTTATTGCTATATTGACAATAGACATTAGATCCTTTGCCTGGGAAATTTTGCTAATGTAACCACACTTTTTCTCTGAGGTTTTCCACATCAATTTATAAATAAAACAAGGAAGATTTACCTGGTCCGATTGGCTTTACGGGCACCAGGGACGGTGAGGGTTTTGAGGTTGGGGTCCTGTGGGTTTATTATTGGTGGTATGGGGCGAGATCTTCTTCCTCCTTTCCCTCGGTCAGAGTCAACATCTTCCACATTCACAGCTGGGTGCACACTCAGTCTGGAGCTCACTGGAGATTAGACAATACTTGATAAAGAAACATAGGAGAAACCTTGACACTGACAGCTTCAGTAGCATCCTTACAGACTTACCTTGACGTAAAATGCACCTTACAGCTTGAGGTCAATGGTTGGAACATAAAGTGGTCACTTTGGACACAACAGGCACCCAGAATCTAATTTTCTCTAAGTCACAATTGGCAGCAAGACATAAGAAAACCACAGCACAGACTAGTCTAACAAAAAAAGGCGACAGCGTGGATCACCTGAGGGTCTAGCAGAGGTGGGGTCGTCCTCAATGTGGAAGGCAGGGTTGGAGACGCCTGACAACTGCCTGGAAGGGGTGATGGGTGGCAGACGGGGATAAGAGGGCACATTGGGCAGGTCTTGGACGGAGCTTGGGGAAGAGGGTGAAGGGGTACGGGGGGAATGGAGTGGGGATTGGCGGACGAGACGGTCCAACTCCATATCCCTACTCGTCTGCGGTTGCTCCTTGGGCATCCTGTTCTGGCTTAAGTTTGTTGAGACGGCTCTGAATGTTAGAGTAGCACTGCTGGGCGCACTGTGGAATGCTGGTTATCTTTTGTGGAATGCTGGAGATTTTTTGCGGAATGCTGGAGAGTTGTTGTGGAATGTTGGAGACCTGTTGCGGAAAGATGGAAAACCGTGGAATCCTGGTCAGCCTTTGTGGAAAATTGGATACCTTTTGTGGGAGGTTTGATATTTGTTGTGGAATGTTGGACAGCTGTTGCGGGAGGCTGGATAATTGCACAGGGAAGCTGGGAAAATGAGGAGTGCTAAAAAGCGTTTGGTTTGGGAACTGTGGGGTGATTTTGGAAAATCGCTGGGAAATTTGTTGCGGCAGCTGTGTCAGTTGAGGAGGCAGATGCTGGGTGATTTGAGAGAGAGCAGGGGGCAGATTGGGCATGGAAGGCACTTTGGGCAAAGTGAAGCCAATGTCTGTCAGAAACTCGTTGAAGTTGTCAAGGGCCTGTGGTGCATATGGTACACGCATGAAACATCTCTTCAGTGCACCACATCTGGACGGGTCTGTGGGGATAGCAGCACATAGGCAATTATATTGTATGGTACATGAAATGTTTACAATATTTGCTGCTCTGTCATACATTCTGAGAATAATGTCTGGAAATGCAATTACAGTGGTCCCAAAACCAACCTGGTCTCATGACAAAAACATACCTGTGGGAACGTTTTCACGAGACATGAAATACGCACTAATAAGTACATATCACTGCAGTTTCCAACAGAAATGTCGACTGAGTGGCGCTAAAAGAATTCTCCAGAACAGATGAGTGTACATATGGCATCACGGCAGTTCAGACTTGAAATGTCCATTGAGTGGCACTATAACTTTATTCCTCTGTGACGTTTTAAAATAACGTTCCATCTGCATTACACCTAAACCTACCCTATAGTATGAACAAAAGTGAATGTAATGCAGAAACGCAATACCAAGCATCCTGTTTAAGCTTGTTTTCTGATCTTTCATCTTTCAGGTCTTTCATCATTAGTCATGTTTTTCACGGGATTTGTACCCAAGGATTCGGTCTCTTAAGTCCAATTCTGTGCTGGCTGAGCTACCAATCAAGCTTGTTACGTCTGTTGTTGTGCCTATTTTCATCCCCCTGCCAAATTATTACTCCCTCTCGTTGAAATCGCTAGATGATTGCCTAATTCTAACCCCACAACTTACCCTAAAACTACCAATACTAGGGGGGTAGTAACCTGGCGGCGGTCAGAATTCAGCACAACAGCAGAAAGCAAAACTTATGGAGCTGTAATCATAACTGTGAACGAAAACGATTACAAGTGCTCGCTGGTGTTCATTTCTGTTGGAAACTGCAGTGATATGTACTTATTGGTATGTATTTTGTGTCTTTATAAAGCTGAATTTATAAAAATGACCCCATTCAAAAGTTTACATACACTTGATTCTTAATACCGTGTTGTTACCTGAATGATCCATAGCTGTGTTTTTTGTTTAGTGATAGTTGTTCACAAGTCCCTTGTTCGTCCTGAGCAGTTAAACTGCCTTCTGTTCTTCAGAAAAGTCCTTCAGGTCCCACAAATTCTTTGGTTTTTCAGCATTTTTGTGTATTTGAACCCTTTCCAACAATGACTGTATGATTTTGAGATCCATATTTTCACATTGAGGACAACTGAAGGACTCATATGCAACTATTACAGAAGGTTCAAACGCTCACTGATGCTCTAGAAGAAAAACTTTTTGAATTTGAAGATCAGGCTAAATGTAACTTATTTTGTCAAGCTTCTTCTTAGAACACGCAAGTAGCTTCTGTAGCTTCTGAAGGGCAATACTAAATGAAAAAAATTTACACATCTTCATTCTGTTCAAAAGATTTAACCCCTTAATGCACTGTTTTTCCTTCTGAAGCATCAGTGAGCATTTGAACCTTCTGTAATAGTTGCATATGAGTCCTTCTGTTGTCCTCAGTGTGAAAATATGGATCTCAAAATCATACAGTCATTGTTGGAAAGGGTTCAAATACACAAAAATGCTGAAAAATCAAAGAATTTTGAAGAACAGCAGGCAGTTTAACTGTTCAGGACAAACAAGGGACTCATGAACAACTATCACCAAACAAAAAAAACACAGCTGTGGATCATTCAGGTAACAACAAAGTATTAAGAATCAAGCGTATGTAAACTTTTGAACAGATAATTTTTATAAATTCAACTATTATTCTCTCAAGTGGACTATATGTAAACATTTTAAGCTAAATATCTTATTCAGGTCAGTACTAAATAAAAACTAACACGCATTTTGTATGATCCCTCTTATTTTGGTAATTGCAGATTCTGCAAGGTGTATGTAAACTTTTGACTTCAACTGTAAATAAGGGGATGTCATTATGTGTCATTATGTGTGTTTACATTATCTATTCTGAATGACTGAGATGAACACTCACCACTGCTTTCCTCTTCAGGAGCTGTACTCTCCACCTACACAAAGCAAAATAACAGAAATATGAGACATTTATTTCAAACATTGTCACACAGAGAGGCAAAAATCTGCACTAGTACCAGGAAAAAAAATATAATCACTGTGGCAGAGTGCTTATGAGCACTGTGTACTTTATTCAGTCTAACTCCAGAGGGACTTTTATGTACTTGATGTACTTGCTGAATAGTAAGTAACCTAACAAGAAGACCTAGTCATAGTCAAACAAAGTTTAAAGTTAGATCGACAGTATGAATGAATTACTGGTGAATCAGTTCGTGAAACAGAGGTGCTGGAAATAGACTGAGGTTGCTGGGTGATTGGCTCAGGTTCTTCTTCAGCTTCACTCGATTCCCTGGGCTCCTCCTTGTCGTGAAGCTCCTCAGGCTCAGGTTCAGGTTCAGATTCAGGCTCTGGTTCCTCTGGTTCCTCCTGTACAGGTGAAGAGGACTTGAACTCCTCCACAGGGGTTTCAACAATCGCTGCAGTGTCTACGGCCTCTGCTTCTTGTCCTTCTGGAACAAACTCTTTAACTGAAGGTACTTGACACCTGTGGATACACAAGGCATGATGCAGACATCAGCTATTATATAACCAACAAGCTAATCACATCGGTAAGCAACTAACACATCTGTGTCAGCTATATATAAACCTACATAAGCACAATTTTCGCATGATGGAGCAACACAGACTAAGATGTGCCTGTTTTGACTTAAAAATCTCCAAAATCTCTTTTAAACATTTCCAAAATAGTATAAACAGAAAGCTATAAGCTAGCGTTACGCGTTATCGTCGTGTCATTCTAATTAACTTACTCAGAAATCAGACGCGGTCTCTGAGCGCATCAGGTCATGCAGTGTCCATATCCATCCATTTTTGTGCCGTTTGTTTATAAATAACGCGATGGAAGTTGTATGATATTTTGAAGCGATTAAACAGAAGGATAAAAATATTCATTTTGGAAGTGAAGAACCTGCGCCATCCTTCACAGAGACGAGGCAGAAAACAAGCATCAGAGGCGCTATTAGTAACTATAGCAACCGCGGAGGGGCACCTAGCCGCCTCTATGGGATGCTATGAGGTTGCTAGGACACGACATAATATTGAAATATTAAGCAGTGCACCGGAAATGCGTGTATTGTAATTATGTGTGGCCACCACTGATATACAAATACAGAGACGGTAGGTTAAGTTTAATTTTGTATCGCAAACAAAGACTAACGTGAAAAGAGTAAGACACAACATGTGAAAGCATGACTACAGCTGATAGAAACTATACTAAAAAAGTCTTCCTAGCTGAAAAGACCGGCCTAGACCAGCATGAATTAATATACAGTATATATTGGTTATTGCTGGTTTAGTCGTTCAATATGTTTATTATGATAATTTTATGTCTTACTCTGTAATTTGATTCCGTATGACTTCTATATCACTTTCTTCTTCCTGCAGCTCTTGTAATCTGAGACACAGAAACATTAAAGTTGTTAAGGTTTTGGTATGTACAGTTGAAGTCAAAAGTTTACATACACCTTGCAGAATCTGCAAAACGTTAATTATTTGACCAAAATAAGAGGGATCATGTTATTTTCTTTAGTACTGACCTGAAAAGGATATTTCACATAAAAGACATATAGTCCACAAGAGAAAATAATAGTTGAATTTATAAAAACGACCCTGTTCAATAGTTTACATACACTTGATTTTTAATACTGTGTTGTTACCTGAATGATCCACAACTGTGTTTTTTGTTTAGTGATAGTTGTTCATGAGTTCCCTGTTTGTCCTGAACAGTTAGCTGCCTGCTGTTCTTCAGAAAAATCCTTTAGGTCCCACAAATTATTTGGTTTTTCAGCTTTTGTGTATTTGAAACCTTTTCAACAATGACTGTATGATTTTGAGATCCATCTTTTCACACTGAGGACAACTGAGGGACTCATATGCAACTATTACAGAGGGATCAAAAGCTCACTGATGCTTCAGAAGGAAACACAATGCATTAAGAGCTTTTCAGGGTAAATTTGACTTTTTTGTCTTCAAGGAAACATGTAAGTATCTTCTGTCGCTTCTGAAGGGCAGTACTAAATAAAATTTAGACAAAATAAGATATTTAGACAAAATAAGAAAAATGTACACATCTTTATTCTATTCAAAAGTTTACACCCCAGCTCTTGATGCATCGTTTTTCTTTCTGAAGCATCAGTGAGCTTTTGATTCCTCTGTAATAGTTGCTTATGAATCCCTCAGTTGTCCTCAGTGTGAAAAGAAGGATCTCAAAATTATACAGTCATTGTTAAAAAGGGTTCAAATACATAGAAATGCTGAAAAACCAAGAATCTGTGGGACCTGAAGAACTTTTCTGAAGAACAGCGGGCAGTTTCAAACAAGGGACTCATGAACAACTATCACAAAAAAAAAAAAAAAAACAGCTGTGGATCACTCAGATGACAACATTGAATTAAGAATCAAGGGACTGTAAACTTTTGAACAGAGTCGTTTTTATAAATTCAACTATTGTTTTCTCTTGTGGACTATATGTAAACGTATTTTATGTGAAATATCTTATTCAGATCAGTACTAAATAAAAAAAAAAACATGCATTTTATATCATCCTTCTTATTTTGGTAAAATAAACATTTTTGCAGATTCTGCAAGGTGTATGTAAACTTTTGACTTCAACTGTATATCAAGGATGATACAAAATATTTCATATTAGAGGGACAAAAGGATTGATTTTTTTGTTGATGTGAATAAATTACTCATGATCAACATCTTCTGGCTCTTCCGCAATGGTCTGAATGCCAAACCGGGCATGCGCCAACTCTCTGACAGCCATTTCTGCTGTCTGCCGTGCCACCTCTTCTGCCATTCGGGCCATCGCCAGACGCTCTTGTATCAACCTACACCAGAGAACAGCACCACAAATAAGTCTGTTTTTCCACTATTAAAGCAATAGTTCACCCCAAAATGAGTAATGTACTCACCTTCAAGCCATCCAAGATGTAGATGAGTTTGCTTCTTCATCAGAACATGTAACATTACATATCTTGGTCACCAGTGCATCCTCTGTAGTGAATGGGTGCCATCAGAATAAGAGCCCAAACAGCTGATAAAAACATCACAATTATCCACAAGTAATCCACACGACTCCAGTCCATCAATAACATCTTGTGAAGTGAAAAGATGTGTTTGTAAGAAACAAATCCATCAATAAATCCATAATCCATAATAGCACTTCTTTCAACGACTCCAACATAAAAATCCACCCACATATTTGTTTGGAACTATTTTGGACTGTTTTTGTTTTTAAACAGTGCTTGATCTGTGCAACTTTTCACTGGAGAAATCAATATTATAGATATAAATGGATAGAGTACTTGTATTTTAGCTGAAAGCAATGATTTGAAGTTAAAAATGCCTTGATGATGGATTTGTTTCTTACAAACATGGAGCTTTTTGTATCACAAGATGTTAATTGATGGTTTGTGGAATATTGTGATGTTTTTATCAGCAGTTTGGACTCTCATTCTGATGGCAATCATTCACTGGAATGTCACAAAATGCGAAATTTCCCCAAATCTGTTCCGACAAAGAAACAAACTCGTGTACATCTTAGATTGGCCTGAGGGTGAGCAAATCTTCAGCAAATTTTCATTTCTGGGTGAACTCTTCCTTTAAGTCTTTCACTTAATCATCGAGCTGCCACTGTGCTTCCACCAAGAGAGAAAGTTATTACCGTTCCTCCATAATTAATATGGCGGTGTCCTCCGCCTCTTTCCTGATGCTCTCCATCATAGGCGTCCATCGTGCAGTTTGAGTCTCTGCGTCCTCCAGTTCTATGTGTGCTTGTGAGGGTGTGGTGACACTCAGTGGAAGAGATTGTTCTGGTGAGCAAGGTGTTTGTGGTTGGGACTGAGGTTGTGAGTTTGACGGAGAATTCGCTGTTGGACACATTTCCTTTTCTTGAGCTTCATCTTCAGAGTCAACCTCCTCAAGAACAAGGTCTGCAGTAGCTGACCGAGCACTGCCTGCTAAAGATACAACCATGCTTGAGGACTGTTTTAAAACTTCAAAGTTTTAAAACTTGTTTTGTCCTTTACTTTTAACATTTCAAACATTTTAACAGATTGACATTTGATTGCTTAATAAGAAAAATAAGAAACATCTGTAAGATTAATAAGATAAAGGCACTTTATAAAAGGCGACAAGTAAAAAACGACAAGTAAATTAAATACGTTATTATGCCGTCTCTCTCAATAGCCATCAATCGGCCATATTGGCAGCAATGAATGTAAGCAACGCCACTGAACCGAATGAAACTCGCATATTTTGATAATTATTGCTGCTGAAAATAGGAACAAAAGGCGTACACATACAAACAATTCACAGTCTTTGTGATTGTTTTCAGCAATACGCTACATTTCAAACATTTATAATATGTGACCTTGGACCACAAACCAGTCATAAAGGTCCTTTTTTTTAATTTAAGATTTTTACATCATCTGAAAAAGCTGAATAAAAAAGCTTTCCACTGATGTGTTGTTTGTTGGTATATAATAATATTTGGCCGAGATACAACTGTTTGAAAATCTGGAATCTGAGGGTGCTAAAAAATCTAAATATTGAGAAAATGGCCTTTAAAGTTGTCCAAATTAAATTCTTAGCAATGCATATTACTAATCAAACATTATGTTTATATATATTTACGGTAGGAAATTGACTAAATATCTATTGTTACAAATATACCCGTCCAGTCACATATGATTAGAAACAATTCTCTGAATTGCATTTCCATGGACTTTAAAATTTTAAAATCTCAAATATTTTATTATTTATTTTATTACTTATGGCTGTGAGCAAAGTTACTGAATTCATTATTACAATATTACAATAACATTACATATATAAAATATTAATATATATTAAATACAGATTAAATGACAATAAATCATATCATATAAAGTGTACACTACTGTTCAAAATTTGGGGTCAGTAAGATTTTTTATTTTTTAAAAGAAATCATTACTCTTATTCAGCCAAGGATGCACTGAATTGATCAGAAGTGACAGTAAAGGCATTGCCAATTTTACCCTTTTTCTATTCATCAAATAATCCTGAAAAAATTATCATGGTTTCCACAAAATTATTAAGCAGAACAACTGTTTTCAACATCATTTCAACAAATGTTTTCAACAAATGTTTCCTAAGCAGCAGATCCGCATATGTGACCCTGGACCACAAAACCAGTCATAAGGGTCAGTTTGTTTTTAAATAAATAAGCTTTCCATTGATGCATGGTTTGTTAGGATAGGACAGTATTTGGCCAAGATATAACTATTTGAAAATCTGGAATCTGAGGATGCAAAAATAATCTAAATTTTAAGAAAATTGCCTTTAAAGTCGTCCAAATGAAGCTCTTAGAAATGTATAATACTAATCAAAAATTAAGTTTTGATATATTTACGGTGGGAAATTCATAAAATATCTTCATGGAACATAATCTTTACTTAATATTATAATAATTTTGACATAAAAGAAAAATGTATCATTTTTACCCATACAATATTGTTGGCGACTTTCGACTGGTTTTGTGATCCAGTGTCATATATTACAATAATTTTGAAGGATCATGTGACTCTGAAAAACATTTAAAAAATCTTTCTGACCCCAAACTTTTGAACGGTAACGTACATGTCTTAAAAGCAGCCTTAAAAGCAGCCACAGAGTAGCCACGTAGAATAGTCAAGGCAATACAGCTGTTGGTTTTTAAAAAAATAATGTGTTCTTTCTACTCATTTAATTTGAGTACATTTTTAACACATATTAGTCAACTAGGGAAACTTGCAGTAAAATGAATGATAATTACATCTCATGAGGATCATAAATGTTTTACGACATGTACAGTCAAGCCAATCTAAATGTCAGTTTAGAAAGATCACTGCTGCAACAACAAACACCCATCTGAGAGATGCCAGCTATTCATACAACAAGTCTAATTTTAAGATGAACATAAATGTAATTAAAAATATATTTGTTTTTGGCTAGTTACACAGTAAGTTAAACATAAATGTTATTAAAAATATATGTTTTTGGCTAGTTACACAGTACGTTAAACATAAATGTTATTAAAAATATATTTTTGGCTAGTTACACAGTACGTTAAACATAAACGTTATTAAAAATATATTTGTTATACAGTACAGAGAAAGTCGGCCATTACATTCAATAGATTTTCATAGCTGCCTGGTCCATTGAAGTATGCTACAAAGTCACTGTCGTCAAATGCATCTGTCTCCACTGTCCATTTTTCTGTGACTGTGTAATGCTGTGCTGCGCTCTCTCTCCTTTTGTTTAAAGCGTTCTCAGTGTCCTCTCCCCTGTAACAGAAGGAGAAGATGGACTGAGTTATGAGTTTGTCCTACACTGTGACACAACTGCTAACCCTGAAGTTTTCTACTTATATTTTAATGTCTCACAGAGTGGGTCATGTTGTTACCCATGCAGTGATCTTTGTGTTTTCATATTCCACTAAAACCATGTTAGAGTTTCCAGGAAACAAACTGAGTTATTAAAAACAGTGTAAACAGTGTTGAAAGAGGAACATCTTACTCACCATTTTGCACAATCTTCCCGTCCTCCTGGTGGAAAGAAAGGGAGTCAGTATGGAGAAATACTATTAAACCTGCTCTCTATTAAAGTCAAAGCTTACCAAACATTCTTCTTTGTTTTTAAGTGCTGGCTGTGGCATCGAAAGACCCAGACCCTGAACAATCCAGCCCACCATACTGAAAACAAGAGAGACATTAAGTGGACATCTGTGCCAATATTACTGTAAGTAATTGCGAAAGAGCTAATCAAATTTGACGTGACTCACCTGGGAGTTTTTAAATCGATCTCCGTTATGCTGGTTATTGACTCTGGAGGAGGTGAATAAACTGAACCAAACCAAATATGAAGCTAAACAGTTACTATCTTTAAAAATATAGCTATTTTCTGTATCATATGGATTAAATTATACCTTTATTGGAGCACTGTGATGACCTCGGTGTGGAAGAACTGGAATTTGGGGGTCTGGTCACATGTTGCGGTATAGCGTTCTGGAAGCCGTTCTTTATCCAGTTCATTACACTGTTTACGCATTGAAATAAGCAGAAGTGTTTGTCAGAGATTTGCTTAAAAGAAAAGTTCCCTGTGTCTTCAAATTTGCATCGAAGACTGACATGGAAGAGAAGAAATTGTTAAATAAAGTCGTTATTTTTGTTTTCTTTGCCCCAAAAGTATTCTTGTACATTCATAAAGTTTAGGTTGAACCACTATATCACATAGACTATTTTAATGATGTTCTTACTACCTTTCTAGGCCTTGAATGTGGAATGTCTATGCAGGGTCAGAAAGCTCTTGGATTTCATTAAAAATATTTTATTCCATTAAAGGGGCCATCGAATGCAAAACTAACTTTTAAATGTTGTTTGAACATTAATGTGTGTTGGCAGTTTGTGTACACAACCACCCTACAATGATAAAAATCCACCCAGTGGTATTTTTTAAATCTTTAAAAGTAATATCCCCTTTTTAAAATCAGGTCATTCTCAGCTTCTTGTTGTTGTGACGAAACACAGTTGATTGAGATGAGCATTTTACCTTAGACCCGCCCTCACTGAGTTGAAACAGTCTGAATAGGATCGCCATTTTGTGACTCAGGTGCAGAGGAAGACTGTAATTGAGCGATTGGGGTGTTCTGTTGTTGGATGTAATAATGAACATAGCAGTAGTCATTTACTCCCGACATCAGAGCCGCTTTAGAGGCAGAGGACAATGTTACTTTCGCTTTTAAAAGGAAAGCGCCGATCCCAATCTACATATGCATCTATGTTCGTGTGAATCATTCGTGATGCAGCTTCACCTACAGCAGAAGTGAGTATAAGGGTTTTTTAATGCATCTTTGCAAATGGCCTTTCTTAATAATGTGCTTGTTTGCTTGTAAACGTAGCTAAATGTGGCTAAAGTAAACATTACAGCTCGTAATCCCTCAGCAGAAAGGGGTGGGGCGAGCAGAGCTCATTTGCATTTAAAAGGCCCTTGCGATAAAATGAGCTGATATTTTGCAGAGCTGATTTTGACATGGTAAAAGGGTGTTTTTTTACAGTACTATTGAGAATTTTTAGCCAAAGTATATTAGAGACTTTTCATTAAGACCCTAAAGAATCATATGAACTTGTGGAAAATGGGCATCCGATGACCCCTTTAAAAATATTTTAATTTGTGTTCAGAAGAACGAAGGTCTTGCGGGTTTGGAACGACATGAGGGTGAGTAATTACTGACAGAATTTTCATTTTGGGGTGAACTAATGTCACCTTTTTTCCTTGTGTGCTTTACAGAATGACACTCACTTAGGAGGGGACTGAGCGGCTGGTTCCACCTCAGATGCCTCGTCTTCTGAGACCAGTTCTACTACTGGTATGTGTGGCAAAGGCTCCTGATCTGGGGTAAGAGATACACAGTAAATTTTTTAAGTTTTAATAGTAAACCCACCATTGTGTTTATTAACTCAACTAATGCTTTGGCTGTTTTTCTTAAAGCAAAATGACTGATACACACCTGGAAGTTCGTTTGCCTCATAAACCTGAAGGAAACAGAAAAAGAAAATGAAGACAGAAAATAAAACAAAGGAAACATTAGGAAATTATGAATTCTAATTAATTAACTCATTTAATGATAGTATATACAGTGCCCTCCACTAATATTGGCACCCTTACAAAAAAATATGAGCAAGGGTGACTGTGAAAATAAACCTGCATCATTTATCCTTTAGATCTTTTATACAAAAAATTCACAAAATAACCTTTAACCTTTCATTGAAGTAAAACGATGGAAAATGGGGGGGGGGGGGGGGGGGATCTCATTATGAAATAAATGTTTTTCTCTAGTTCACGTTGGCCACAATTATTGGCACCCCTAGAAATTTGTCTAAGTAAAATATCTCTAAAGTATATTCCCATTAATATTACAATTTTTTTAGCACACCACTCTAGGAGTATAAAATTGTCCAGCCATGACTTTCTGTTCCACAGGATTATAAATATGAGGAACACAAAATTCAAATTCCCTTAATCATCCATCACAAGAAGTAAAACCAAAGAATGTAATTCTGATCTGATCTTATAATGGGTCATGGTTGCATCTTCCAGCAGGACGATGATCCAAAACAAAAATTAAAATCAACACAAAAATTGTGTCACTGAGCACAGAATGAAGCTTCTACCATGGCCGTCCCAGTTCTCTGACCTGAACCCTGTAGAAACTGAAGAGAAGAAGCACCAACATGAAGCTGGGAAGAGAGAGATTCTGGAGAATCTAGAGAGATTCTGTTTGAAGGAATGGCCTCTGGTCTCTTGTCAGGTGTTCTCCAAACTCATTAGACATTGTTGGAGAAAACTCAGCACTGTTATCTTGGGAAAAGGACGTTGCAGTAATTGGGTGCCAATAATAGTGGCCAACATGAACTAGAGAAAAACATTTATTTCATAATGAGATTTCACCCCTAGGTTCTTTTAATTTACTTCAACGACAGGTTAGAATTTTGTGAATTTTTTGAATGAAAGATCAAAAGGATAAATTATGCAGATTTATTTTCACATCCACCTTTGCTCATATTTACCAAGGGTGCCAATATTAGTGGAGGGCACTGTATAGTTTCAGACAAGTGAACAAAGATTGATGATTTCTAGTGATATATGATTAAATAGTAATTTTTTTGAGTTTCAGACAAGCCAACAATCAAAGGTTTTTTTGGTTAGTTAAATATAGTTATTGTTTCCAAATTGATAATAATACAATATTTAAATAATAATAGTAATTTTATATATAGCCTGCATTCTTTTGATCCAAAGTACAGCAAAAACAGTAAAATATTTTTACTTATTTAAAATAAAAATTTTACTTTATTTAAAATAGCTGTTTTCTATTTGAATATATTTTAAAATGTAATTTATTCCTGTGATCAAAAAATTTTCAGCATCATCACTCCAGTCTTCAGTGTCACATGATCCTTTTAGAAATCATTCTAATATGCTGATTTGCTGTTCAAGAAACATTTATTATTATTATTATTATTATCATCAATATTTAAAACAGTTGAGTGCATTTTTCTCAGGATTCTTGGATGAAGATCAGCATTTATCTGAAATAAAAAGCTTTTGTAACATTATACACTACACCATTCAAAAGCTTGGAGTCAGTATTTTTCTTTTTTTGGAAAGAATTAATACTTTTATTTAGCAAGGATGCTTTAAATTGTTGTTGGTAAAGACATTTATAATGTTACAAAAGATTTCTATTTTAGATCAATGCTGTTTTTCTGAACTCTCTATTCTTCAAAGAAACCTTAAAAAAATCTACTCAGCTGTTTTCACATAAAAGTCAATAATATTAAATGTTTTGTGAGCAGCAAATCAGAATATTAGAATGATTTCTGAAGGATCATGTGACTGGAGTAATGATAATAAAAATTCAGCTTTGAAATCACAAGAATAAATTGTTTTTGCTGTACTTTGGATCAAATAAATGCAGGTATTGTGGGAAGATAAGACTTCTTTAAAAAACATTAAAGATCTTACTGTTCAAAAACTTTTGACTGGTAGTGTATATATATATATATATATATCTTTAAGCACATTCACTGTATCTAAGCTTTAAAAAATATATTAAGGTTAAGATTATAAATTCTTTTTTGGTAACTCCTAATTTTCTTATACAAATAAAGTCTTGCACATCGTTTGCAAACCTCTGTAACTTCTTCAGATTCTGGTGTCTCGTCCTGTATGTATTTCTCATCAGGCTGCGGGACCACCTTTCCAATTCCCTGTGAGATCCAGCCAATAACTCCAGCCCTGGCAGACAGAGAGCTCACTGTACAGTCTTAAACACTCTTCATGCACAATGATCCCTCAGTGGACTGATGTTCTTGATAAGAATACTATTCTTCACTTTACCTGTCCGCAGATCCTTCATCCTGAAGCGACTGCAAAATAGAAAAAAAATTTGCTTTGAGTGCACACTAATATGCAATACCAAATGGTATTAAATATCTACTTTAGTTGACATGAAATCAATACTTTAGCATCAGAGTTGGCTCTCATAAGAAGAGGACTCCCTGCAGGTTGGGGCAGTGCGCTTGCAAAACCGTTGGAGATCCAGTTCAACATACCACTCTGAACACTGAAACAAACAGATTTCAGTATGTTTCATGTTCGGACAGTCAAAGAATGTCCTTTGTGTACTTTACAGGAAAGATCGGTCAAGACTTACCTGTCCTTTGATGTTTGAGATGATTGGTCCTCTTCTCTGCCTGTTTTGGTTGAATTGAACTTGTCTTCAAGACATAAAGTGTGATATAGAGGCACATTGTGCATTACTATACTATATTTTGATTGCTTTTATAGTACTATAGTATATTTGGACAGTGCAGTACTTTATATTTGGTGGTCTTAACTACTATGTACTGAACTATTTGATGCAATATACTTATTGGAGCAACATTTAAAGTACTTGCTCATTTTAACAGTCCAATAACAACCATAACCCAATCCTTACCCAAAAACCTAAAGAGATAGCTCACCCAAAAGTAAAAATTATCACATGATAATGCATCGGTTCACTCCAGAAGGCTTTTATTAACCACCAGAGCCGTGTGGAGCACTTTTTATGATGGATGGATGTACTTTATTGGACTTCCAAATCTCAACAGCCATTCACTGGCATTATAAAGCTTAAAAGAGCCAGTACATATTTGTCTAAAAGAAGAAAGTCACATACACCTAGGATGGCTTGAGAGTGAGTAAATAATTGGGTAATTTTCATTTTCTGGTGGATTATCCCTTTAACCATACTCCAAACTCATTAGCATCAATGTGGGAATTATGCAGAAAAACATAGTTACGCAGTAAATCCATAGTCTTCTAGGTATTTAATGTTAGTACATAGTAGTTAAGGCCACTTAATATAAAGTGGGACCATATATTTTACATTAAACCTAATAAACAATCAGGTTATAACACATAAATCAATTAGAGTGCTGTAAATGTACCTCGATTTGATGTTTTTCCATTCTTCAGAGAAAAACAGAGCAAGATTTAAAATAATTAGTGGTTTAATACATGAGAGGACATCAAAACAATAATACATTAGCATTTGTTTTATATCTAAGGAGTAATAAAGTTACATTTAGATTCAGAAAATCTTGCAAGCAAGATTCAAACTTACATTACCCACTCGAGCACAACAGGGGGTGTTGGCCCCCTTAATGATTTTTTATTTTTTGGCATGTTTGACACACTTTAATGTTTCAGATCATCATAACCTTAAAACATAACTGTGGTTTATCACACCTGAGTTCAGTTTCTCTAGCCACACCCAGGCCTGATTACTGCCACACCTGTTCGCAATCAAGAAATCACTTAAATAGGACCTGCCTGACAAATTGAAGTAGACCAAAAGATCCTCAAAAGCTACACATCATGTTGAGATCCAAAGAAATTCAGGAACAAATGAGAAAGAAAGTAATTGAGATCTATCAGTCTGGAAAAGGTTATAAAGCCATTTCTAAAGCTTTGGGACTCCAGCGAACCACAGCGAGAGCCATTATCCACAAATGGCGAAAACATGGAACAGTGGTGAACCTTCCCAGGAGTGGCCGGCCGACCAAAATTACCCCGAGAGCGCAGCGACGACTCATCCAAGAGGTCACAAAAGACCCCACAACAACATCTAAAAAACTGCAGGCCTCTCTTGCCTCAATTAAGGTCAGTGTTCATCACTCCACCATAAGAAAGAGACTGGGCAAAAATGGCCTGCATGGCAGAGTTCCAAGACGCTGAGCTGAGCAAAAAGAACATAAAGGCTCGTCTCAGTTTTGCCAGAATGCATCTTCATGATCCCCAAGACTATTTGGATATTACTCTGTGGACTGATGAGACAAAAGTTGAACTTTTTGAAAGGTGTGTGTCCCATTATATCTGGTGTAAAAGTAACACAGCATTTCAGAAAAAGAACATCATACCAACAGTAAAATATGGTGGCTGTAGTGTGATGGTCTGGGGCTGTTTTGCTTCTTCTGGACCTGGAAGACTTGCTGTGATGAATGGAACCATGAATTCTGCTTTCTACAAAAAAATCCTGAAGGACAATGTGCGGCAATCTGTTCGTGACCTCAAGCTGAAGCGAACTTGGGTTCTGCAGTAGGACAATGATCCAAAACACACCAGCAAATCCACCTCCGAATGGCTGAAGAAAAACAAAATGAAGACTTTGGAGTGGCCTAGTCAAAGTCCTGACCTGAATCCTATTGAGATGCTGTGGCATGACCTTTAAAAGGTGGCTCATGCTTGAAAACCCTCCAATGTGGCTGAATTACAACAATTCTGCCACGATGAGTGGGCCAAAATTTCTGCACAGCGCTGTAACAGACTCATTGCAAGTCATCGCAAACGCTTGATTGCAGTTGTTGCTGCTAAGGGTGGCCCAACCAGTTATTAAGTTTAGGGGGCAAACACTTTTTCACGCAGGGCCATGCGGGTTTGGATTTTGCTTTCCCTTCATAATAAAAAACTTCATTCAAAAACTGCATGTTGTGTTTTCTTGTGTTGTCTTTGATTAATATTTAAATTAGTTTGATGATCTGAAACATTAAAGTGTGACAAACATGCAAAAAAAAAAAAAAAAAAAATCAGGAAGGGGGCCAACACTTTTTCACACCACTGTATGTTAACCCCAGGCCAGGGGTTTCAAATGACTAATAACTATATACATGTTGAATTTGTTGTTTGTAAAACACTTGTTTTACAACACATTTGTTGTAGGTCATGACCTCATTTAGTGTCAATTTTCACTGTTAAATAAAGTTACAGAAATTTGTGAGGTGTGTATTATGTGTATTATGAGCCCATGTTAATGGGCTTGTGGGCTTACCGCAGTGAATGCCTCGTCCCTCAGATCCTCCTGTGAATCGGGAGGATGTGGTACGACCTTTACCACCCAGTTAAACATCCTGAGAGAAAGACAAAACTCTATTAAGTCAATAAATATCTCTTAAACACACTGATGATGGAACAGACCGTGGAGAAATTCCATTATCTAGCATTGTTTGACTCAACAGGGAGTACGAATAGACAATCTTAACCTGAAATGAGTTACAGTTAATTATGTTTCATCCTCTTCAAGCTTAACCTAAAACCCAGGACCCTCCTTCAGAGCTAATTCTTCCTTCATATGCTTCAGTCGACAATATTTAAAGGGAGTTGTTTCCAGGACAAGGATTTCATCCTTGGGAAAGCCCAATGAGGTTTCTTATTCATCTAAACTATCAGGGCGCTTGTCCAGGGAAACCCCACAACAGTTTCAGAAATAGAATGATGTCAGGTTTGCCACATCCTTTAGCAAACACAAGAGGTTTGATATGCTTAATGGAGAACAATGGAAGTCGTTTTTTGTGCGTCTGCAGACTAGTTCTCACGACAGGCTTGCTCTAAAATTATTTTGGACCCAGTTGCCTCATATAAAATATGAGAGTGTTATGAAACACAGATCAGGGGCCTCATTTATAAAACTTTCTTACGCACTGATTTGATCTTAGAGTGTTCGTACGATCAAATCCACGTCAAAGTACAGATTTATAAAAACCGTCTTTGACGTGGAAAAGTACTTATCTCCACGTCAGATTCCAGCTTGGCGTACGACCGTTTCCTTGTGGTAATGCCTGGTATTGCAGATAGTTCAGCCTCACTATAATTTGATTTCTTGCGCTCCTTTTTACTTGCCATTGTCACAGAGTTTTTGCTTTAGGAATGAGCTCATTTTATATGTTAACTAATTAAGCAGGGGCGTTTCGACGGCGGAACATTCAGCTGCACACAATTCCACGATCATTTGTGATTTATAACCGAATGACTGGCGTACGCATGGATTTCGTGGTACGTTCGTTTTCTCTGAATCGCTCTTACGATCAAATCAGAAAAGTTCTTAGATAAAATCAAGGATGGTTTCTACGCAAGTCTTTATAAATGAGGCCCCAGGTCCAATATGGCAGCCATGAAAACGATTACTTTTTCATGGTTGTTCTGGAAGTCAAGGAAAAGCCAGTAAATCAATTTTTTGATCTTTCACTTTTTGCACAAAGCAAAATGAACACACCAATCAAGTTTAGCCCTGAAGACCAAGACCCTAACTATCTGTGTCAGCATCTATAACTGCAAAAATACTCTAAATGTAATTCAAAATACTAGTTTTGTTTGTAAACAAAGTTCATCAATAGGCTCAACTGCACTTGTTTTGTTTTTGATTTGTGTTATTCGAAAAATTTCATTTTCAAATTTCATTTTTCGCCCTGCTTATGTACAGTTGAAGTCAAAAGTTTACACACACCTTGCAGAGTCTGCAAAATGTTAATTATTTTACCAAAATAAGAGGGATCATACAAAATACATGTTATTTTTTTATTTAGTACTGACCTGAATAAGATATTTCACATGAAAAAGATTTTTACATATAGTCCACAAGAGAAGTTAATAGTTGAATTTATAAAAATGACCTTGTTTAAAAGTTTACATACACTTGATTCGTAATACTGTGTTGTTACCAGAATGATGCACAGCTGGGGTTTTTTTTTTGTTTAGTTGTTTATGAGTCCCTTGTTTGTCCTAAACTGCCTGCTGTTCTTCAGAAAAATCATTCAGCTCCCACAGATTCTTTGTTTTTTTTTGTAGTAATATTTCACAATTGTACACTATCACATAAATGCAGCTTTGGTGAACATAAATCTAACCGACCCCAAACTTTTGAACGGAATAGAAAGCAGAAACGAACATTAAGCAGAATTTATAAATACTAGCTACCATGCTAAACAGCATTAACATATAGGCTACAACCTTATTGTATAGTGTTCAAACTATTTAAAGTGAGTCCGCTTCAAAATATATGTAATTTTACTTATGCTAACAAGAATTAATGTAATGTACTAGCTAATCCTAAAACGCTCATCAGATCTAACGTTAAATCATTGCTCCCTTTTAGAGCGCTATAAAAACGCGATATATCCTGACAAAATCCAGATAGGAATACAGTTATTATAATCAAGTTTTTTACCTGAATGATTAGCAGTGGTTGGACATTCCGTGAGGATTGAGACCATTCAGAACGGACTTCAGCAATCTGTGCGGATTAGGATTGCGACAGGACTGGGCTAACGGGATTAAATCTTGAAGGACAGTGCTACCCCTCATAAGACTATACTTAAAAACAATTTGAGCTGTTAACCAGGTTAAATGTATAGCCAATGTGAAGAAAATGGGTGATATGTTGAAGGTTTCGGTGTACAATTTATCCACTCTAACTCTTAACATTATAAAAAATATATACTATCATTCCCTTTGAAATGACAACAGAGCTAATGCTGACAAAATTTACATTTCAGTACATTTCATGGTAGTTGTCATGTGATTATGAGGGTGCTCTGGGGGGAACCCAGAGTATGTATTAGCATACACAGGTAATAATATATGTTTAATATAAACTACACATGATGTAGATGGAGATTCACGTCAAATAATAATTAGCTTGGTGACATTATGAGGGCTCCATAAATGCAATTAGAAAATGAGCCTATGTCATCATTCCTATGTCAGAGATGAACCCTGTAGCTAAACTACGGATAAAAGTATACAACATAAATAAAACATGTCCTCACACCCAGATTTGGGTTTTGTGTGATTAACTAATCAGAGCTGACAACGAGAGAAATTAGCATCCAAAGTGCTAATTCATGCTACATGCTAATTTTGTTCGCTTCTCTACACCCTGCACCAGAGTTCTGTATTTCTGGTTCATCAAAGGCTACATAAGTAACCCAGTTTACTGTGATTCTTTGACTTTTGAGGGTGACCGCATCTAACTTGTTGCTTTCAGAAGCCAATGCCATGGCTGTGCCAGGTCTGAGCAGCTAAACAGCAGCAGATCCAATAATGAGATGAAGGCAGGATTAGCTCCGAACCAGCGAAAGGCCGATGCTGCTGATCAAGGGCGAGCTGTTGCCTTACAGACACAAACCTCAGCCGTTTTCAGGCAAACCCTAATCTGATCTCAGGTAAGCCCCTGAAGCATGTCTCTTATCAGCACCCTCTGGCCCATGTCACCACTCTGCCCTCGAATCTGATTGGAGGAAATGTAGAAGAGAGTTAATCTAATCCTCTAACAGGATACTGCTTTGAGAGAGTGAAGTGAATGGTCCCTTGAGGTTGTTTTGGGAATTAAAATGAGAAATGTAGGCCATTGCATGTTTACTCCTGTTGATATAACCCACTGCAAGGTTTCAATTAAATTATAAGTAAGCCTAATATATCAATAGACAGAGAAAAATCTGGAATGTCTGAGCTTGTGGTGATTATGCAAGTCTCTTATTTGGGAGGTATGACGTCTAATAGAACAAAAACGGCTGGAGCCTCAACCACTGATCCAGTTAGCCTCTTCTGGTAGATGTTGTAACTACACAATCTTGCAACTAAAAACTTTTTGGATCCATAGTGTCATGAACAATTCAATTCTACCACCAAATCGCCCTTCTACCATTGGAGGTAGCCATTTGTAATGCCTCATTAAACAAAAAATTATAATTAAGCATTTACAATGGGTTTAGGCTAAATTAGCAGGCTACATGTTCATCTGGTTCCCTGAAAAAGTAGCTGAAATTATATATAAATACACACACATATACAAAATGTAATATTTGTAATTAACATGGTTTAACTATAGTAACCATGGTTTTTTGGTATTATTTGTAGTAAAACCATGGATAATTTTCGTAAGGGCAAACATTTCCAAAGGGTTTGGGCTCAATTAATAGACTAATTGGCTAGCAGTATGCTAAGCTAGTTCACTGAAGGTGTTACAGAGGTAGCTGTTTGTAATGCCTAAACAAACAAAATTATAAAAATAAATTACAACAATAATCTGTTTATTCGATCTTGATTCAATACCAATTTGTGTGTATATACTGTAAATGTAAGGGTATAAAAATATTTTGTTCTTTGAGTAATTATGCGAGTATCATTAAAAAAATAATGTAAGTTATTAACTTTTAAATTTCTCATTTAAAAATCTAGTGTTTAATCATGTCTAAATATTTATTCAAATGAAGAACATAAAAATAAGTAAGCAGGTATGACCTGCAGTATTCTAGGTATATTTAGTAGAGCCATACAGGTACCTAGTGGGTAAACAATGGCATCACAAGTGAAATTTATTTTATTCTGACCACCAAATGACACTAATTTGCCTCTTTGCATTGGAATATAAAACCATTTTCTCTATTTTAACCTTAAACATACACTAGGCTAATTGTAATAATCAATGCATAATATGCTGTAATGTTTACTAAAAATTGCTGCAAGTACCTGTATAATGAAGCTGTCGTCTATCCTACTTAAACCCATTCATATGTATGCTGGTTTGTTTGGAGAGCTCCATGTGACCATGTGGCGGCAACGCCGGCAAGATCAAAGCTGGTTGCAACTCTGTTTTTCTGCTTTAACTGAAGCCAGAGCCATTGCGCTTTCCACCACATTAAGTGTACCAAAACGGTATTTATTGTTTGAATTTAATTATAAAACTTACAAAATTTGAAAGCTGAGACTTTGTTTCATATTGCAAGCAGGGTTGCCAATTTGGCAAGAGATTCTCTGATTTAGTAGCTACGGTTGCAGATAAGCCACTAGAAGGCAAGCCTGCAGCCTTTAGCCCAAAAAGAATGCTAATGGATAGGAGACCAGAGACCGTTTTTTAGTGTTCACACTTGTAGTTTAGTTCATTTGCTTCATTTGGTCCGGACCAAAAAGGAAAATGATACATTTGGTCCTGGTCCGCTTAGCGTTCACACTGGCATCTTTGACAGCGAACCTAAATATATTAAAGCTAAAGGCATAGTGACACAATCACAAGCTGATTGGTCAAGTTGAGTGACATATAGTTGCTCTAGGTTTGCGTTCTGCTCATTTTGTTTTGGATACACGACTTGTTCCCTTTATTTGGTATGTGGTCCGTGTTGCGTTCATATTTCATTCGAACCGCACCAGGGTTGGTTTGGAAGCAGACCGTGACCCATCTTTCGTTTTAAACAAACTAAACATGACAAGTCTGAACACACCCTAAGTGTCGCACAACTCTGACTGAAATTAAGTGCCGGCGACGCCAAGGCTGTAATGTGTTTGGTTATCAACGCACATGTCAATGTGACCATTACGCATTTTCTAATTGTAAGTAATACAGACCCTCTCATCTGCAAAAAGTATACTAAGACAATCTCTGGTTGTTTTTTGTAACACTTGATCAAACAAAAAAGGAGTTCTCTTCCAGAGCTGAAATTTACAGATAATGTACTCATGCCGTTCTTTCTTCAGTCTTAAAGAAGTTGTTTTTTTTTTTTTTTGAGAAAAACATTTCAGAATTTTTCTCCATATAGTGGACTTCTATGGTGCCAAGAGTTTGAACTTGTAAAATGCAGTTTAAATGCGGCTTTAAACCATTCCAAATGCGGTTGTAAACAATCCCAGCCGAGAAAGAAGGGTCTTATCTAGCGAAATGATCGTTTTTTTGTAATTTTTTTAAAATTACAATTTATACTTTTTAAGCTCAAACGCTCGTCTCGTCTTGCTGTGCCTAAACTCTGTTTTTTCCAGTTAAAGACAGTTAGGGTATGTTGAAAAACTCCCATCTTATTTTCTCCCTCAACTTAAAAAATCATTTCAACATCATCCTACATCGCTGCAGAAGTCCCGACCCAATGTTTGCAAAGTGAACATGCAAAGAAGATCAAAACCCTTAACCCTTTGTTAACCTTAACAAAAAAGGTAAAACACTGATGTAGGATGATTTTGAAGTTGAGGAAGAAAATGAGATGGTTTTTTTTTTAACATACCCTAACATGTCTTGAACCGAAACAGTTCAGGCAGAGCAAGACAAGACGAGCGTTTGAGGTTAAAAAGTATATAAATTGTAATGAACAAAAAAATTGTTTCGCTAAGACTCTTCTTTCTCAACTAGGATCGTTTACAACCACATTTGGGATTGTTTGAAGCCACACTTCAACTGCATTTTGGAATTTCAAACTCTGG
This sequence comes from Garra rufa, assembly GCF_049309525.1. Taxonomy (NCBI): domain Eukaryota; kingdom Metazoa; phylum Chordata; class Actinopteri; order Cypriniformes; family Cyprinidae; genus Garra; species Garra rufa. The sequence goes on from NC_133385.1 coordinate 19,305,261, forward strand.
GCATTATAGAAGTCCACTATATGGAGAAAAATCCTAAAATGTTTTCCTCAAAAAACTATTTCTTTACGACTGAAGAAAGAAAGACATGAACATCTTGGATGACAAGGGGGTCAGTACACTATCTGTAAATTTTTGTTCTTGAAGTGAACTTCTCCATTATTGGATATTATAAAAATGATAAAAATATAAGATTGAAGATTTGTGAAGGGTATTTGCCTAGCTAATGGACTGTAGTTGGGGTAGCCATTTGTAATTCCAAACTAAAACATAATACATATAAAAATGTATACTGAACATTTGCGAAGGTAGCTAGTGGGCTAATTGGTTAGCAGTATGCTAAGCTAGTTCATAGGTTGGGATAGCCATAATGCCAAAATATGTGATGCATATAAAACAATTTAACAATGGCAACTGAACAGGCTAAAAACAAATGCTAAAAAAAGAAATACTTGATTTTACAATCTAATAATTATATGAAGAAGACATTTATGGTCAAAATAACACATGACATGCATCATAAATTGAATTTGTAGGCTTTTCCTAGATTTCGTAAACATTCTTCCAGCAAATGGAATCACTTTAGAGGTGGACTTGATTCAATGTGTGGGCGGCTACATCTGGCACCCTCAGCACAATAACAGGAAAATAACATTTACACAACACTACCATAATGCAACTGATATGTTTAGATTAAAAATGGAAGCGATATATACACAGTTAAAGTGTGTCATTGTACTCAAACCAAAACGAAGGAAGTGCACGATCAGCAGAGGAAGCTAAAAATTTAATTCAAAATTAAAACTTACATCCGTATACTCCATTTTATTGTGAGCAAGCTATATACCAGATAATATCTGTGAACAAAAGCAATACATGCCCTGCATGATTTACTTGATTGTTAATACAAAACAAAAATCATAAAAAACATCAAATTAAGGGAGAGTTTTTCATTCGGCACTACAAAAAAAAAAGCACAAACACATTCATATTGACACGAAATACAAAAAAAACAACAACAACAACACAGGTTTAAGGCCACGTGAACAAAGAAAAGCATTTTTTCCAAACTGCACAAAGTCTACTACGAAAAGCCAGTGAAAATAAGTACATTTCCAACACAGTGGTGATGGTCTGCACTATTAAGGCACAGATGCAGCCTTGAAAGGCACTGACGGACACAATCCCAGGGTAGGAATGCCTCCCAAAAACTTCACAACTGGGGGAGACTGGAAGTACAAAGGAAAGTCCCACAGGAAGACACACTTTGAGGGGGGAGAAAGAAAGATGTAGGTCACGATGACAGTGTGGCCACGCCTCGAATCGCATTTTCTCCCTCCTCCTCGTCTTTGGCACGCTCAGTGGAACTCAGGCAGAGGAAATGCTGGGAGGCTACAAGCCCCCATCCCCCTCTTTTTCTCTCCATAAAGTCCAAAATCAGCAACATCTGTGTAATGCAAGTCAGGCAAGGCTCCAAGGGGGAAGAGACTATAAACCCTGCTAAATGTGCGTGTGACAATTTATTAAGCCTGACTTTTTTTTTTTTTAACCCTACGCTTTCTGTAAGACCTCGCCACGGAGATTGCGGTTTCCTCCATTATTGAGGCTGGTTAGCAGAGGATGTGAAAGAAATGTGCTGATCTGAGCTTGTTTTCATACATCCCAACGTTTCCCACAGTGTACAACCGAACGGGCTCAAGAGGAAAACACAAAAAACTTGCAGACGGACGAACACGTTAAACGTACAAAAAATGACCACAAAACAATCAAAAGTGCAAATTCTACAATGGGAACGGGGTTTTTGATTGGATGAGCACCATGAACGACAAGGTGTGTCTCTCTCGGAAAACGTACGTGCGGAAAGATTTGGCTATTGGGTAGCGAAAGTGTGCGAATGTTTTCAGACCCACTGCTGCAGGGATCTTTTGCAGTGAACTAACACTTTGGGCGTCTCTTTCCTCTGGAGTGTGGTGATGATGATGTATATGACTCCCAGAATGCACAGCACCAGAACCAGAGGCACAATCACTAAAATGAGGGTCATGACGTGTTCATCAGTTTCGTTCACTCTTAGAATGACATCTACTTCCTTTTTCTCGTCTTCTTCGCCATCTTCATCACCATTTTTGTAGTCGTCGGGGTCTTCATTCTTGTCGTTCGTCTCAGGCGATCGTTGGTCGGGTTCGATGGGATCCGTTTCCACATCAAAGTGCACCCGGCAGCCCATGAAATCGTTTAAAATGGATCTCGGGTATCCAGCGTCAACCTTCATTCGCTTGTTATCGAATCTCCAGTATCTGGTGTCTTTGTAGAAATAAGTGTACGCTGTGTGGAAAAGAGTGGAAAATGTGAATTAGTGCAAATAAATATTGCATAAAATTACATCATCTGCAAATGCTTGATCAAACGAGATTGTAGCCAGACTTTGAATTCCACAACTATAAAAAGACGTGCCAAAGACCATCATGAACAATGGCATGAAATTAAAAGTGAAAGCAGAAAGTTTTCAAGTCAAAGGTCTTATTGCGCCCCAGTTTTTCAGCAATGAGGTCACATTTTCCCTCTCAGCTTTGGATTAATGGACTGGTCTCTCTTTTTTCTTGCATTCAGCTGTGAAATTTTCTCCGGCAGCGTCCCCCCAGCCTGACTCACCTCCATCATCGCTAAGGAAGGCCCCTTTCGGGGAGCCAGGAATGGATCCCCACACGCTCACGGGTTTAGGGTAGTCTTTATCCACGGCACGGGATTCTTCACTAAAACGCCAATATCTTCAAGAGAAAGCAGCAATGAAAAACAAAACTTTAATTCTATGTCTATACTAATATATAAAGGGCTAGTTCACAAAATATAATATATTTCGTATATATTTTACAGAACTTTGACTGTCCAGATAATATTGATTCCATAATTAAAAAAAGAAAAAAAAAAAAAAAAAAAAAAAAAAAAAATCAAGCGTGTTTTGAAGTTTTAACAAGTTTTGAACTGTGATATTATCTTAATTCTTTATATCATTGTAGGAAAAAGCAGGTATGTGACTGGTGAAATTGAGATTTATATATACACATGAAAGCAGAATAAATAAGCTTTCCATTGATGTATGGTTTGTTAGGGTATGACAATATTTGGATCTGGAATCTGAGGGTGCAAAAAAATCTAAATATTGAGAAAATCAGCTTTAAAGATGTCGAACTGAAGATCTTAGCAATGCATATTACTAATTAAAAAAAATACTTTAATATATTTACATATTATACTAATAATAGTAGTAAATTTACAAAATATTTTCATGGAACATGACATCCTAGTGATTTTTGGCATAAAAGAAAAATTGATCATTTTGACCCATACAATGTATTTTTGGCAATTGCTACAAATATACCTGTGCTACTTAAGACTAGATAGATCGATCTGTTTTCTTAGCATCGTAATTGAAATGGCTTGAAGGTGAGTAAATCATGGGGTAATTTTTATTTTTAGGGGTACTATCCAGATTAAATGGCCCTCTTAAGAAATATTTTGTTGTTCTGTTAATGGCTAACTCTCAAGCACTTGACACATCTGGCCTTTTCCACAAGGGCCCCAGAATGTTTACCTGTCTCCTCTAAAGAAGTACGTATAGCCAGATGGTTCCCACCACACTGCTGTGTCCACTCTGTCAGGCATGTCTTGACCATAACGAAACAAGTCCTGCGGGTATCCGTGCTCCACGTCTGCTTCTCTGAAAAGCCAGTATTTACTTCCTGCGGGAGTGATACAAAATACAAAGAGGGAATGGACAAAAAGCCACATTAGATGGAAAGACTTGAACGGGAGGGGTTGCATTGCTGAGAGATTATATCACAGAGAGCTCTATTCAATTACTGCGATTGCACAGAAGATGTTCTGTGCTGCATGAAAGCAAAGTTCTCCTCAAACAAATGCACAAATGAAACCTCAAGTCTCACAATCTGCATAAACAACAAAACAATAACTGTGGCTCCTTCTACTACACATTCCCTCCTGCAAATTTTCCAGGTTTCTTCTCTCAAAATGAAACCAAAGCAGTCAGCATCTGGAGCTGAAGCTGACACAATGCAGGCGAAGTCCTGCGATGCTGCCAAACTTTCCTCCTTTCCTCTCGGAGAGTTTTACAAGTGACATAATTTGACTTCAAGATGCTGTTACAGCAAGAAGACCAGATGTTTAAAGGAGAAGTAGACTGATATCTGGGAAATATTAAATGATTTTGATGTTGTGTCATTTTTTAAGATGTCTATCATACTCTATCACTGTCATATTAATAACTTTATATCACAATAATAGCTTCATTGGCAAAAAAAAAGAAAAAAATAATGTCAAATCGATTAATCGCATATGAAATAAAATTGTATGTTTACATAACATATATGCGTGTGCTATGTATTTTTATATGTACATATAAATATACACACATAATCGCAATTAATCGATTTGATTTGACATTTGATTTTAAGCATAAACCTCACTAAAAGTTATTAATAGCACTAAAATTAAGTTATTAATAGTGCTAGGCAACGATTAATTGTGACTAATCGTATCCAAATTAAGTTTGTGTGTACATAATACATGTGTGTGTACTGTGTGTATATATATATATATATATTATATAATATATATATACACACACAATATATATAATTTATATATAAATTATATATATATATAAATAAATACACACACATGCCTGTATATATTTCAAAATTATATATTTATATATTAAATATAAATTATATTATAAATATAAATATATGCAAATATGTTCAATATATATATATATATATATATATATATATATATATATATATATATATATATATATATATATATATATATATATAAATAAATAATGTATGTGTGTAAATATTATTATGTATATATAAAGACACATAATACACACACATATATTATGTACACAAAAACTTAATTTTAGTGTGATTAATCGCGATTAATCGTTGCCCAGGACTAGTTATTAAATACTCATCTCATGACTCAGACCTTTAAAGAATACAAATTTTCCATCATGCCGTTCATAGGCAGCATCTATGTCCTCTGGAAGCCCCGTCCAGAAGAAGGAGATTGGCATTGGGTAATTATCCAGAACCCGGTTCCTCCTAACCCTCCAGAACCAACGACCCTGACGAAGAATAAAAACATAAATTTTTATGCTTTATCAGAAAAGTTCGACCATCTGCCTGCAGACACCTGATCCAAAGGTGTTGCTAAGAAGTTGGCTTTTTATGAATAACCACTATATACAATGTTATTACAATGTATATGTCAAAGTTTCTAACCTTGAACACAAACATCTCTCCTCTCAGCATGGTCACTGTGTCAAAGTTCCCCTCGCAGATGTCCGGTGCATCCTGATCCGAGCGTGCTGTGGGCTGGGGTCTATGGGGCCTCCTGGTGGGCTGGACTGGAGGCACCCAGGGCTTGGTGGGCTGCCGTGAGGGTCTAGTTGTTTTCGGTTGGGCCACTGTAGTGGTGGGCTCTGGCTCAGCAGTGGTTGTAAACAGGGTTGTGGTGGGAGGTGCTTGAGTGGTGACAGTCTCTGGAGGTCCTGTAAATATCAAACCATAATGTATTTTCACACTTAGCTAATCATCCTCTTTTCCACACATACCGCATAGACGCAGAACGAAACACTTTTCCATCCAGCAGAAAGCCCACGAGGCTCGTTCAGCCAGCAGTGGAAGGCTTTCAAATGGTGAAAACAGACTCATTGGTGCAAACTTAATGCAACTGGACTAAAGACTCATGCACATAAAACAGCAGAGTGTGGATAACAAATGTATTATAAATGCCTAAAAAAAAAATCATTGGATAATGAATGATCTGCATTGTGTGAACTCAGAGTTGCATATTGCACAACTACAAAAGTGTAATTTGGACTGTATAAAAGGCGTTCACACTGACTGCAATTAAATTGTATCAACAACTCTCATTGAAAATGAATGTGGCGTTCTAAGAGTGCTGTTATTTAGTCCAATAAACCTGGGATATATCGCTCTGGGTTGCTTGACTGTGTTAGTAATGGGGATTTTTTTAGTGACTCTTTCTGCAAATTACATCGTTAAACCAGACAAGAGAAACCACATCTTCACTCAACTGATTCATTCAAAAATAAAACAAGTGACAGTTTTAATGATTAAATCACTCAATTAATCAATTCATTAAAAAAAACACCAATTCAACCAGGAACGAAATTTATTGAATTCACTGATTTATTTATTTAACGGATTCATTTAAAAAACACTAATTAATTCAAAAATAAAATAAGTGACTGTCTTACTGCGTGAATCACTCAGTTAATCGATACATGAAAAAAAACAAGGAATAAAATGTGGATGTCTTTGAGAGAATCACTCATTTAACTGATTTATTTAAAAACACTGATTCATTCAGGAATGAAACAAGTGACTGTCTAAACGTGTGAATCACTCAGTTAATCAATACATTAAAAAACACTGATTTAACAAGAAACGCAATGTGATTATCTTTAAAAGTGAATCACTGAATTAACTGATTCATTCAGGTATGAAAAAAGTGATGGTCTTAACGAGTAAATCCCTCAATCGATTCATTAAAAAACACTGCTTTAACAAGGAATGAAACGTGATTGTCTTTATGAGTAAATCAGTAAATTAATGATTTAACTGATTAATTTAAATACACTGATCTATTCAGGAATAACAAATAAATCACTCAGTTAATTGATTCGTTAAAAACACAAATTTGGGTTTGTATGTTTGTTTGTTTTTGTTTTAAAACTAGAATGATGTTCCTAAATGAGTGAATGATTCAGTAATGTCAGTTGTTTTGATCCTGGATGAATAAGTGTTTTTTTTTTATGAATTTGTTAACTGAATAATTCAATGATTTGCTCAAAAAGACAATCACTGGCTTCCTTTCCTGGTTAAATCAGTGTTTTTTCCTTCAATAAATTAATGGAATGACTCACTCATTAAGACAGTCACTTGTTTCATTCCTGAATTAATCAATGTTTTCATCTAGCTGATTCATTTAAAAACACTGATTCATTCAGTCTCAATGAGTGAATCACTCAGTTAATCAATTCATTTAAAAACAGATTCAACCAGGAACAAAACATGCGATTGTTTTTATAAAAGAATCACTGAATCATTCATCTAACGGATTCATTTGAAAACACTGACTCATTCAGGAATGAAACAAGTGACTGTCTTAACAAGTGAATCACTCAGTTAATCGATTCATTAAAAAAAACTGATTCAACCAGGAAAGAACCAACCAGGACCTATTTAACTATCTATAATGGATAGCAGGGTAAATTAACTAAACTGGAAGTTTCTCAGACTAGCTTACCATAGATCTGGTGAATGCCATTTATATCATCTTCAGTCAATGAGAAGCTTTCAGTGTCCATCCACTGGTAGAAAGGCGCCATGATGGCGAAAGGGTTGTTGGAGTGCTCCAACCCCAGCGCATGACCCAACTCATGAACCGCGACCAGAAACAAGTCAACACCTACAACCAAACAAAAGCACCTTATTAAATTACTAAACCATAAACTAAAAAACCCCAAAGGGTTAAGTCTGCTTCTGAACAGCTTAAAGACATTTAAAGCTGCTAACATCCACACATTCTCTGTGGAAAAGTAAATGCTAAGCTATTAATACAGTACAGTAAAAAAGTGACTTTACTTTGAAGTAGGAAAAAACTGCAGAAAATTGTTCACACCTGAGCCCTCCCGTTGGTTCAAGGTCCATGGCTCGTCTATATCAAAATGTGTGTCTCCTCCCATTCCAGGACCAGGGAAAAAAGCATGTGCCAGAGAGCCTCCTTCCCCATCGAAGAGAGACATATCACCATGATATCCAGAGGCAAACAGTAGTATTATGTCAGGCCCCTCACTGCCATTCTTTATCTCGTGATACGGGACCTCCTCGAACCTCAGAGGCGTTACTTTCTCCCAAACTTGGAAGGCTTTGCGAATAGCCTCGTAGGTTTGCTCCTGGCCCACTTTGGGTGAGTGGTTCTGAATACTTGGGCAGGAAATAAAGACGTTTTTCTGGTGATCAATGCAAGTTAAATTTGTCTTTGTATTGAGGTTTAATTCACCTGTAAGTCAGCTTGTCCTGATCCCATTTGTGGCCAGTAAGTGCGTACCGCTTACGCCGATGACCTCCCTCTGTTGACTCCTCAAAAAGATCAGGCACTCCACAGCGAGGTCTTTTCATGGCACTGAAAAAATATTACACATGTACAATTATATATAAAATAAAAACAATGTTATGTAAGCTAGATGACCTAGTTACACTGCATGTGGTATAACAGTTTCTATTTCCGTAGTTTCCACACAATCAAAACAGACTGAGATCATCTTCTTCTTGTTCCACAGGCAGTTGAATAAGAGGAAATCATACTTCAGAGTGGCCAAGTCCATGTGTCCGGTCATCTCCAGGCCATAGAAGCGCTGCATGTCCTTAATGGCACTAGAAAGGATCTGGGCTGACTGCATGGTGGACATCTGTCTGCTAGCCTGGGATAGGTAGCCATATGTTCTCAGCCATGACTTTGAGGAACAAGAAAGACAGAAAATGTTGGAGAGTTGACAGCGTGTTGCAACAACTACTTCTAAGAAGTGTGGTGACGATGGGATTGCACAACAAAAAGGAAAAATAAACGAACAGGGAGACATTAATAGACAAGCTGCTTTATAATTACTCAACTATTCGTTAGAATTCATCAGGAGACGTTATGGAGGTCTGAAATAAGTTAAGCCTTAAACTACATAAAGACTGTATAAACTGTATAAAAAAAATCATTTGTAGACAAGCATTTGTGGTTAAAAAGTATATACATTTTTATTTTTAAAATAAAACCCTTATTCCTGAAAGTTCAAACTGTATGGAACCATAAAAGTCCACTATATGGAGAAAAATCCTTGTGTGTTTTTCTCAAAAAACTTGATTTCTTTGCAACTGAAGTAAAAAAAGACATGAACATCATAGATGACATGGTGGTGAGTAATTATCGGGAATTTTTTATTCTGTAAGTGAACTAATCCTTTAATATCTAAATATGGTTCTAGTTAGGACTACTGCCACATGGTCCGCCCATGAGGACAGATGTAAACATCCTTCGGCACATCCTTACACACTGCAAGACAGATGTGGTGATGATTATAATTCTCCACTTTGAAATTACCAAATGGTTATAAACAGATAAGATTGGATTCAATACCAGGTAACCCAATTAAACCCTATGGCTCTATAAGAAGCCAAATTTTCTATTTTAATTTTTTATTTTGAAAATGTCAAACAGTACAGTTTTCGTTAAGTTATTTCTGTTTTCTAATACAATAACAGGGTGACCATTAGACTATTGCACAAAATATATAATTAATGTAATAATAAAAACGCATGGTGTTGTTACAGCATTATATTTAATTACAGCTTTTATGACCTATATAAACTTAAATCTATTTTTCTTCTTAGTTTTTGGATGTGTCTAATTGTCAGGGTGCACAATTATCACATGACAATGATAGTTATTAAATTGAGTAATTATCCGAAGAATGCGTGAGAGGATTTATTTATTAGTAAACACGATATTTAAGCACATACACTACCAGTCAAAAGTTTTTGAACGGTAAGATTTGTAATGTTAAAGTCTCTTCTGCTCATCAAGCCTGCATTTATTTGATCCAAAGTACAGCAAAAACAGTAAAATTTTGAAATATTTGTACTGTTTAAAGTAACTGTTTTCTATTTGATAATGTATTAAAATGTAATTTACTTCTGTGATTTCAAAGCTGAATTTTTAGCATTGTTACTCTAGTCACATGATCTTTTAGAAACTTTTCTAATATTTTGATTTGCTGCTCACAAAACATTTATTATTATTATGTTAAAGGGGCTATATGTAACTTTTTCCCCAAAATAAACGTAACAATAGCCTTTTTATTTGACCATTTATGACTCAAACATCTCCTGATGAGCATACTGACACCTTGTCAGCTCACAGTGGGTGCACCTAGCCTGTATCCTATTTTTCCTATTTTCTGTCGGTCGGATTTTTCGCGCGCTGTCTGCGGATGTGACGTCAAGCGCGTTCATGTTAAACGTTTCAGATCACTCTGCCGCCACCACTAGTCAGCAATTAGCCTATTATTGCAAACAAACTTAGTTTCTCAAACAATATATGTATTTGACTGTTCTTACCTCTGTAAACATAATGTTGACTTTTTTTGCAGCGGATGACTTGAAGTTTGCACGTACAAGCGCACACTGCGAGAGCGAGCAGAAAGGAAGAGCAGTTCCGTTTTTTGGCCACAGGTGTCAGTCGCGAGTTTAAATTTCAGAAAATTACATATAGCCCCTTTAAGAACAGCGGAGTATAATTTTCTTTGATGAACAGAAAGTTCAGAAGAACAGCATTTATCTGAAATAGAAATCTGTTGTAACATTATAAATGTCTTTATCATCACCTTTAATTAATTTAAAACATTCTTGCTAAATAAAAGTATTACTTTCTATAATTTCTTTCCCAAACAAAATACAAAAGCTTTTTAATTCAGATAAATGCTGATCTTTGGCTCTTCCTATTCATCAAAGAATCCTGAAAATCTCAGCATATTAGAATGATTTCTGAAGGATCATGTGACACTGAAGACTAGAGAAATGATGCTGAAAATTTAGCTTTGATCACAGGAATAAAATTACATTTTAAAATATATTCAAACAGAAAACAATTATTTTAAATAGTAAAAATATTTTACATTTTTACTGTTTTTGCTGTACTTTGGATCAAATAAATGCAGGCTTGGGGAGCAGAAAAGACTCATTTAAAAAAGCATTAAAATCTTTTGACTGGTAGTATAAATTGAAAAGTGTGAATAACTTATCTAATCCTCAAGTTTTCTTAAATTTGATGCATTGTTCTCTAAACTAAACTTAAAACTCTTTTCCAATCATTTAAGACCAAACGCAAACAGAATTGCATAACTCAATATGTACAAATATAAACCCTACTAAGTCTGTTTTATATCGCCAGTATTTTAGTACAGCACTCAAACCGTTGAAATCTACAGACCTCTGCGTTGAAAGCGTCATCTTCTGCAGTTGTTTCAGCAATGTTGACAAACAGCAAGATGAAAATCATGGAAACGGGTCTCAGCGACCGATGCCATCTACTCCTGCGGGCTGACATCTCTTCACTCCCGGGACAGCAATGACAAACGACCACACAACCACCTCCTCCACGAGAACCGCTTAGATTAGATCGCAAACTGGGAGATTCTAGTCTTTTATCGCCAAAATAAGGTCATTGCTCTTCTCAGACCACAAACCCACCAACTTATTGACGTTTTTCTTATTCCCGTCAAGTTTTTCGCTATCCGTACATACAGTTCGAATAGGTCTCCAGTGGCGCGTACACGATTGTAAACTATAACATTAGCATGACCAGCAGCTATCTATCCATTAAATATTGAATAAAAAGACTACTTGTTGATATCTACATTGCATTGTCTGTGTTGCTATAAGTACCGCCTGGATAAACCCATCTGGAAATGCCGAGGACCAGGCGGCGCGTCCTCGAAAGGATCCTCAATCTGTTGGAGGACTCCAAATATGAGCATGAAAGCTCTTGAGGATCTCATGCCGATCTGCAGCATGCAGCCGCACCCGATTCCCTGCCCACTTACTCTGTTTAGCTTTGTGATATCATGACACTTCATGGTGTGCATATATAATAAACAATCCATATATATTTGTTTAGAAAATGCCGATAAATGGAACTGTACTGAAAATGGTTTATTTAAAGAACAAACAGTTAAGCAAATGTAATTTCCATATTTAGTTATCACTGCCACCTGTTGTTCAAATTCAGTACTGTAAAATATAAAGTGGAATTCATAGTACGCAAGAAGAAAAAAAAGCAGCCCTGACTGATCAATCATTTTCTCTGTGAATCACATTCAAGATAATTTTACTTCAAAAACTACATCTCCCTGACAGAACATATCAAAAGTTCACTGAGGGTCCATTATCATGGAGTGTTCGCTCTGGGCTAACATGCTAATAGTTAGCTTGTGTACTTGAGGTAGCTTTTGTACCCCACACAAACCACTATGTGTTGGGTGAAAATGAGATTTATTTAGCTATTTGTCATGTGTCGTCGATTTCCCGCTTTGGCGATACTGATGAGGATGAAAAGGAAGATGCCCAGAGTCCAAATCACTCCCAGTGGAAGGACCAATGCGAGCAGATCTAAAATTAGACAAAATCCATATGGTTTAAACATGAAAAAAGTATGGAGCTGACAGTTGAAATCCAAAAAAGAGGTCTTATACAAAACGCATGTTATTTTTTTTTTTATTTAGTACTGACCTGAATAAGATATTTCACATGAAAGACTATACATCTAGTCTACAAAAATGACCCTGTACAAAAGTTCGCATACACTTGATTCTTAATAATGCATTGTTACCTGAATGATCCACAACGTTTTTTTTTTGTTTTGTTTAGTTATTGTTGTTCATGAGTTCCTTGCTTGTCCTGAACAGTTAAAACTGCCTGCAGTTCTTCAAAAAATCCTTCAGGTCCCATAAATTCTTTGGTTTTTCAGCATTTGTGTGTATTTGAACCTTTTCCAACAATGACTATGGTTTTGAGATCCACCTTTTCACACTTGAGAACAACTGGGGGCTCACATGCAACTATTGCAGAAGGTTCAAACACTCACTGATGCTTTAGAGGGAAAAAAAAAAAAGCATTTAAGAATGCATTTAATGCCGGGGTGTGAAAACTTTTTGAATATTATTTTAGTATTTTTTTTTTTTTGTCTTCTGGGGAACATGTAAGTATCTTCTGTAGTTTCTGAAGGGCAGTAAAATTATGATATTTAGGCAAAATAAGAAAAAATGTACACCCCCAGCTCTTAATGCATCGTTTTTCCTTCTGAAGCATCAGTGAGCGTTTGAACCTTCTGTAAAAGTTGCATACGAGTCCGTCAGTTGTCCTTAAAGTGAAAAGATGGATATTAAAAATCAGTCATTGTTGGAAAGGGTGCAAATACACAAATGTTAAACTAAATTTGTGGGACCTGAAGGATGTTTCTGAAGAACAGCAGGCAGTTTAACGGTTTAGGATAAACAAGGCACTCATGAACAACTATCACTAAACAAAAAAAAAAACGCTGTGGATCATTGAGGTAACAAACATAGTATTAAGAATCAAGTGTATGTAAACTTTTGAACATGGTCATTTTTATAAATTCAACTATTATTTTCTTTTGTCGACTATATGTAAACCTCTTTTATGTGCAATATCTTATTCAGGTCAATACTAAATAAATAACATGCATTTTATATGATCCCTCTTATTTTGGCAAAATAATTAACATTTTGCAGATTCTGCAAGTTGTATGAAAACGTTTGACTTCAACTGTATGTATTACATGTCGTTGGACACTACATAAACATACTTATCATGGGTCTGACTGGTAGCTCTCGTCTGATTGGTCCATAAGATAGCAGGCCTTGAGCCTGCTCATCCATAACCACCTCTCTTTTGGATACAGTCTTACATTCCTAAAATAAATCAGTTAACAAGTTATCAAATGGAAAACATCATTGTCCAAACCAGCTGGTTAAAAAAAAATCTTACAGGAACACAAGACTTTCCATCCTCAGGTGTGCAGAGATGAACAGTGCAGTGCAAGTAGAAACTGTGGGGCTCGTATACAAACCGAAACATATCAAACGAATAGCGGACAGTCGACCCATCGCCGTTTCTTTCTGCAGGGTGTGCCGTACCATTACCAAATGAAGTTGTTTTGTCACTTGTGCACCTTGAAGACAAATAGAAACACAAAGACACTTCTATAAGGTGAAATATTTATTGGGTAATCTTATTGGTTATTAATTGTTAAAAAGGGACATCTGGATTTAAAATTGACAGATATATAATTTACAATACTTACTCACCCGTTTAGAAGCAGTGTGTGGCTAAAGCCCGACTTATCATTAGCTTGAGGAGTCTGGGTAGCCCAGCACTCGTTCACTTTCAAATGGAAGAAATCTTCTGGCTCTGTCACTTGGATCTGGACATAGAGTTGATCCCCAAGCTTAATAGTAGGTGCGCTGGTGAAAGCCTCAGTATATGTGTGATCTTTAAACAAGCTCATCTCCACTTTGGCATCCACTTCATCCACCTTGAACACTCTTTCACTTCAAAAACAAATCAAATGGGTTGAATTCCTTCACTTCCAGTCCATAGATTAATGTCTTGCAATGGTTTAAAGTTAAAAACATCTTAAAAATGGATTACAAGCATACAGCGTTTCACGTCACAAGACATTAATTGATAAACCCGAGTGGTGTGGATTATTGTGATGTTTTTGTCAATGTTTGAACTCATTCTGACAGCACCCATTCACTGCAGAGTATCCACTGGTGAGCAATTGAAGAGCATTGGTTAACCAATGAAGAGCATCACTGAGTGAACAATTCCTTTTAAAGCAGTGTTTTACCTGGAGAAAGAGATGATGGGAAATGCCAGGCTGAGTCTACGGATGTATGGATAGATGCACTTGTACTCGATCTGCACAGCTGGATCTCTCACAATGTTTCCATAGACGACTGGGTCAGACATCAGTGTTAAGGAGTATTCAATGTGCGTTATGTTCTTCTGTTAAGAGCGGATGCCATTTAGGGACATGTAATGTGTACATGCATTGATGCTTGCATAGTTTGAGAAAACAAAATGGTATTTCACCTCCACTGGTTTGCCTCCACAGGCAGTGTACTGGTCCATTGGTGTGTGCACTGTGAAATAGTTTGATCCAGAGATCTCCTCTCTATGTGCCCGGCAGCTGGCGTTAGTCAAATGAACAGCATCTACTCCCACATTGTAGTACTTGAAGAACTCTTCATCCACTATGATGGAAATGAAGTCTTTGCCACACGTCACATTCATTGTTGCGACTTGAAAAGAAATATTTGATTACTATAATTTTTATTTATTTTAAGTAAAACATGACACGAAAGAACAGCAAATTTGTTAGTCTTTGCTGGTACTTAGTTAGCCAAACAACCAGGACAAGATTCACAAGACATTAAAAACTTGTTAACTTCCATTTTCTTAAGCAAAATGCTTAATGTCTTTATGTTTTTTCCTAAGAGTAGTTCACTTTCAGAACAAAAACAGATAATGTACTCACCCCCTTGTCATCCAAGATGTTCATGTCTTTCTTTCTTCAGTCATAAGGAAATTATGTTTTTTGAGGAAAACATTTGAGGATTTCTCTCCATATAATGGACTTCTATGGTACCCCCGAGTTTGAACTTTCAAAATGCAGCTTCAAAGGGCTCTAAACGATCACAGCTGAGGAAAAAATGGTCTTATCTAGCAAAATGATGGGTTATTTTCTTAAAAAAAAAAAAATTACAATTCATATACTTTTTAACCTCAAATGCTCATCTTGTCTAGCTCGGCAAGACGAGAGTTTGAGATTACAAAGTATGCAAGTTATAAATGTTTTTAGAAAATAACCAATCGTTTCGCTAGATAAGACCCTTCTTCCTTGGCTAGGATCATTTGGAGCCCTTTGAAGCTGCATTTAAACTGCATTTGGAAGTTCAAACTCAGGGGCACCATAGAAGTCCATTATATTAAATCCTGAAATGTTTTCCTCAAAAAGCACCATTTCTTTACGACTGAAGAAAGAAAGACATGAACATCTTGGATGACAAGGGGTTGAGTACATTATCTGTAAATTCTTGTTCCGAAAGTGAACTTCTCCTTTAAGACAAAACTTAAAAAATCATTGACAACAACTTCTTCATTTTATTCCTAATATCTAAATAAAAAAATAATGGTGTTTTCACGACGCGTCATCAATTGGCCATATTGGCGACACTGGATGTAAACAATACCACTGAACTGAACGAAACTCGCATATTTTTCTGATAATTGCAACTGAAAATGGTCAATTATTGTCATGTTTTGGGCTGTACTTATCGGTCAGACTGGAAAACAAACATTTAAAGTACTATAGACTGCCAAGAGTTATAACAAATCAAGGACAAAAGTGCAAAAAACTGTCTGAGGAACAAAAGGCGTTTGTGGTTGACCAAACTAAACCAGGATTTCCAGGGCAAGAATCTTCACAACATTCATGTTTGTTCTTATCATTTCCAGTCAGGTATGTGAAATATTAGGCTAATATCTTAATACTGCTCGTACGTTGTACTATTTACCACCTATTAACTTTAGTTTGTCAAAATATTTTGCTCTTTTCATGCTTACTAAGTCCTCCTCTATATGATTTAGCAGCATCCATACGTTTGTTCTGTGGTTTAGACAGCAGAAATTAGCACAACAAAATACACAGTAGTACATTAACCATGCAATCCATACTGTTGTCTACATCTGAGTATTGCCAATATGGCCACACATCTGGGTAACTGACCAAATCATGACGCAAGGGCAAACCCTCCATAATTAAACACAAGTTGGACAAAAATATAAGCAATTACAATTTGAATCTTGTTTACCTTGGTCACAGAGATCTCCAAAGTAGCCAACCGCACAGTTACAAGTTCGCCTCTGCGACAAAACGCAGGTATTTGGGTCGGAACACTGTGACACCTCACATTCACCTGAATGAAAAAGTGCTTTAACAACCAGACTTGACCAAGATGAAATATTTCCATCACATATGTGACCTTACCAGAAATACTCCCAGCTGCACAAAGTAAGGTTATAAGATGCAGAAACACCTATGAGAGAAAAAAATGACAATAAGTAAAAAATGTCTGACACTATGACATTAAAATACTGAGGAAAAAAACATTCACACCTTTGATTTTTGATAGTGCGCCATTTGTATCGGCAAATCCTCTTTTTTTTGCAATATGGTTTTAGAAAATAGCAATTTTGAAATAGCCTAATATCTAGTCTACGTGTCAAACAGCTCTCATTCAAGTAAATAGGAATTAAATCCATCACAGGAAACGCTAAATTGATTTAATGTGTGACACCTGTAACTGCCTCTGGTCGTCTGATTGAAACGTTAAACCACCAATCACTTTTTTTTTTACATGACATTTATGCGTCGGTAACGACGAAAAAATATTAAATAAAATAATAATGAAGAAACAAATAAATAAATAATGTGGCACGCATATAGAAAATAGAATATGACACATATAATGCATTTACATAGTTTGTTTGTTTGGTTATACAAAATGTTCAAATAAATACACTATGAATGAACTATTATTAAAACTATTTAAACCAGTCCTATTTTCAAATGTTAGCGTTTAACAGCATTTATTTTCCAGTCATATGTTTTCAAAGAACATGTGACTCGTGTGACGTAATCAAAACAAATCCATTGATCTGCGCTCGATTTACCAGTCGCTGGTGTTTGTAGGAAGTCATGTGAGCCGGGACATATGGCGGCTTTGGTCAATTGCTGATATTGAAAACAGGGCGATCTACCTCTGTCATCACCCGCGAAGAAATACTCATCAGGTTTACCTTCTGTACAGAAGCAATCGCGGTTTTTCGGATCGTCGTCTCTGCGTTATTTACGTTCATAGAGGTGCCAAGGCTTTTATTTTGCTTTGGCAGTAACTGCTCTCATCCTCTGCTCCCCGCTTTCAGTTTAGTGTCGCAGACAGCAGGGTCCTGTTATTTTATTAAGTGATGCTTGTGATGAGAATCCGCCGCGGAAACACATTTTAGGGCGTCGTTTTGTCTGTAAACAATACGAGCAAAATCTCTTGGGTGAAACATTAATATGTTTATTCAGTCAAACACTAATTGAACTGTCATCCAATGAGACTTTCTCTTTATTCACTGAGAGATTAATTTTAACATAGTTGTGGTTTATGCGTAACTTAAGGTGTTTTTCCCCAAATACTTTGACAAAATGAACACAGAAAAGGATTTTTCTCCACTGACACCAAACATTGTGAGAGCTCTCAACGACAAACTGTACGAGAAGAGGAAGGTGGCAGCTCTTGAGATCGAAAAGTGAGTCATAATCTATTATTAATAGTCATAAATGATAAGATATGCTTTTTGTATCGGAGTATGTCATGTTAATTTGCTTTTAAACTTGTTTATTTTACTGCACTGACACGCATTCTACAGCATAGTTTAACATGCATAGTTAGTTTCTTTCAGTAATAAGTAATTGATCCTTGTTACTTTGCTCAAATGAAGAGCTGGTCATCTGACATGCCACATGATCTCATTAGTCATGCTTATGATCAATAGCCCATAGTCCAAACAGCAGTTTCAAGTACTCTTGATGTCCAGCCAGTGTATTTGATTGCTGTGTTTTATTTATCTTCTTCCCAATTTTCTGCTAGGCTTGTGCGAGAATTCGTAGCCCAGAACAACTCTGCACAGATCAGACATGTTATCCAGATACTTGCCACAGAGTTTGCACTTTCCCAGCACCCTCACAGCCGAAAAGGAGGCCTTATTGGGTTAGCGGCGTGCTCCATTGCTTTGGGAAAAGTATGTGAACTAAATGTGCTAAATACTTCTTTAATACACCTTTGAATACTTGATTACAAGACATTCAGTAAACTTGAAATTCCAAATCAAATATGGAGGCTTTGCTTATGTTTATCTTATCTTTTGTACTACTCAGGATTCTGGATTGTACCTGAAAGAGCTCATTGATCCGGTTCTTACATGTTTCAATGACTCTGACAGCCGTCTGCGCTACTACGCCTGTGAGGCCCTTTATAATATAGTGAAGGTTGCCAGGGGAGCAGTGCTGCCCCACTTCAATGTGCTGTTTGATGGGCTTAGCAAGGTAAACTTATGCCCATTCATGTTTAGATGCATGCATGAAAGGTAGAAATCAGATGTGGTATTCCATGCTAGTTCATTGAAATATTTGTAGTAACCAGTGGCATTTAAATATGTGAGAAATAAGAATTTCCTACTGTAAATATATCAAAACTTTATTTTTGATTAGTAATATGCATAGCTAAGGACTTCATTTGGACAACTTTAAAGGCGATTTTCTCAATATTTTGATTTTCTTTTAACCCTCAGATTCCTTGTATCTCTGCAGAATATTGTCCTATCCTAACAAACCATACATCCATGGAAAGCTTATTTATTTAGCTAAATCTCAATTTAAAAAAAGACCCGTATGACTGGTTTTATGGTCCAGGGTCACCTATAGTAAAATATTTTAGGGTATACTACAGTGTTGTTGTCAACTATAGGTTATTATAGTTAACATTTTTGTTATTTGAAATTAATGTTGACCGAAATCTATATTTTAGTGCTGGGCAATGATTAATCACGATTAATCGCATCCAAAATAGTTTTGTGTACATAATGTATGTGTGTGTACTGTGTATATTTATTATGTAGATGTAAATACACACACATGCATGTATATATTTAAGAAAAATGTTATGTTTATACATTAAATATATTTATATATAATATGTGACCCTGGACCACAAAACCAGTCATAAGGTTAAATTTTACAAAACTGAGATGTATACATCATATGCAAGCTCAATAAATAAGCTTTCTATTGATGTATGGTTTGTTAGGATAGGACAATATTTGGCCGAGAAAAATCTGGAATCTGAGGATGCAAAAAATCAAAATACTGAGAAAATCACCTTTAAAGTTGTCCAAATTAAGTTCTTAACAATGCATATTACTAATCAAAAATTACATTTTGATATATTTACAGTAGGAATTTTACAAAAAATCTTCATGGAACATGATCTTTACTTAATTTCTTAATGATTTTTGACATCAATAATCAATAATGAAAAATCAATAATTTTGACCCATACAATGTATTTTTGGCTATTGCTACAAATATACCCCAGCGACTTAAGACTGGTTTTGTGGTCCAGGGTCACATATAAATAATATGAATATAAATAAATACATGTAAATCTTTTCAAAAATATATACTCCATGTGTTCATCTTAGTAAACGCATATATTATATAAACAAAAAACTATTATTTTGGATGCGATTAATCATATTTTTTTTCTTTCAGCTTTTTGCCGATGCAACATTTCTTATTTCCATTTAGGTTCATTTGATGCACTAAAAAAATTAAAATTAGTTTTTTAATTTTAAAATAAAAAATGTATAGGAAAATAAAAACAAACAACGTGACAAAACGCAGCAGAATTAAACTTTAGCTTAAATTAAATCTGTGTATATAAAAAATGAATTTGAAACATTAATAAACTATATTAGCATCTCAATGATCTTAAAAGTACTTTATGGTAATTGAAATTAAGCTGAAATAAAATACAAAATAAATATTAGGTGAAAACTTAAATAATTTAAAGAAAAATTAGAAATGTTGCCTTGTCAACTAACTGAAATAAGATTTTTACTAAAACTTAAGAATAAATAAATTAAAATAAATGAAAGCTAAATAGAAATTAAAATGTGTAAAAAATAAAAATTGAAACCAATAAAAATGACAGAATGACTAAACAAATTGCTAAAACTTGACTAAAACTGAAATGATAAAAATAAAAGAATTTGAAATCTAAAAAAATACTACAGTAGCATATAATACAAAAATAATGTCATTTTTTAACATTAGTTAATTTATTAACTAACATGAACGAACAATATATATCATTATACATTTATAATCTTTGTTAATGTTAACAAACAACTTTTTTTAAATAATGCATTATTAAATGCTGAAATGAACATGAACTAAGATGAATAAATACTGTAGAAGTATTGTTCATTCTTAGTTCGTTAACTAATTAACCTTATTGTAAAGTGTTACTATTATTTCTTTTCTGTTATAATCTTTTTTTAAAATACCATAAAATTTAATGAAAATTTTCCTGACATTTTGAACATAATTTTCATTGGAATTTGCATTACGGAATTATCCCTAATTTTTATATTATAATTTCCTCTCCCTGTTTCCTCTTTACAGCTTGCTGCAGATCCTGATCCAAACGTAAAGAGTGGATCTGAGCTCCTCGATCGGCTTCTTAAGGTAAGTTTGAAGTGAGAAACGTGAATTCAACAGTTCAAGTCTGGAAGTATCGAAAGAAATAATGACTTCCGCTTTTTATTTGAAGGACATTGTAACCGAGAGCAACAAATTTGACCTAGTGGCTTTTGTCCCGTTGTTGCGGGAGAGGATTTACTCAAACAACCAGTATGCCCGCCAATTCATTATCTCCTGGGTGAGTTGAGTTTAAAAATATATATTTTTTAATTTCTATTTAGCTTTAATTTATTTTTAGTTTGAGTAATTTTAGTACTTCAGATTCAACTTATTTTATTTCAGTTGCCAAACTTGTGTTTTTCAAGTTTAGCTTTTTTGCTTAATATTTAATTTTATTTTTTATTGATTTCCTGTGGTTTGACTCCAGATCCACGTGTTGGAGTCGGTTCCTGATATCAACCTCCTGGACTATCTACCAGAATTTCTAGACGGACTCTTTCAGATTCTTGGAGACAGCAGCAAAGAAATCAGGCGGATGTATGTCTCATCATCTTTCCCTTTACCTGAGATAGTCTCTCCGTCTTCCTCTTTTCTCTGTTTCCCTTTTCTATTTTGAAAGAGCATTAACCACTGCTGTTCAATAGGTGTGAGGTGGTTTTGGGGGAATTCCTGAAAGAAATTAAGAAGAATCCATCCAGTGTCAAATTTGCAGAAATGGCCAACATTTTAGTCATCCACTGTCAAGTGTCTGATGAATCAAAGTCAAGTGAGTCAGATTTAAAACTTTGTATGATTCTTATTATCAGAAAGTAAAGTAATTCTTTTATTTTGTCTTTCTGCAGCTAATGATCTCATCCAGTTAACATCGATGACATGGATGAGAGAATTCATTCAGCTTGCTGGAAGAGTGGTTCTTCCATATTCCTCTGGCATACTGACAGCAGTGCTGCCTTGCCTTTCCTATGATGACCGCAAAAAGAGTATCCTAAACTGTGGTTGCATACCTAATAAAAAATGCATGTTTTGTAGCTAAATGTCTCTGTTCAAATCTTTTTCCTCAATAAACCATCTCCAGGTACTAAAGAGGCTGCCAGTGCATGTAATCATAGCCTGATGAAACTTGTGACTCCTGAAGATGATGAAGATGATGAAGAGTCACAGACCAAGACCTCCCCCCCGAGCGATGAGACTCCCAAGAAAGAGGGTGATCTGAATGGCAAGTTTATTTTTTTTATTTTCTTCTAATTTTATTTATTTATTTAAATTTAAAAGAGTAAAAGTAAGGTCTGGAAAAAAGTGATTGCATTGGCCGGGAATCGAACCCGGGCCTCCCGCGTGGCAGGCGAGAATTCTACCACTGAACCACCAATGCATATCTGCAAAGACAATGTCGCCCCCTGTCTATCAATATGAGGAAAGTGCCAAGACCGTTAGAGATTGAAGTGCCGCCTAGTGAATAAATGTGGTAGTTGCTCAGGAAATTTCCTAGACAGTTGGAGGGACTGAAGTGTGCCACCTAGTGGGCAAATATGGTGACTGTATTTGAAAGGTCCCTCACCTTGGAAGCCAGGGGGCGACGTTTAGATGTCATGAACGCATTGGTGGTTCAGTGGTAGAATTCTCGCCTGCCACGCGGGAGGCCCGGGTTCGATTCCCGGCCAATGCATCCACACTTTTTTTTCTTTTTGCACATGCTCCTTTATATTTTTTATTTATATTATTTATCAGAAGTTTGTGGTTAGTATTTTTTTTTTTTAATGAATGAATTCTTGTTTTTAGCTAAATTTTTTTTTTTTAATTGCTCAAAGTTTCTTTCTTTCTAGTCTACTTTCTATTCATTAGAGAATCTTGTGTCACAAAGTATTAAGCAAAGCAATTATTTTTAACTGAAAATTACAAAAAAAAACTTCCTTAGCACCAAATTATTATATTAGAATGATTTCTGAAGGATCATGTAACACTGAAAACTGGAGTAATGGCTGCTGAAACTACAAAAATATATTAAAATCCGTTACACTCATTTTAAATTATATATTTTTATAATATTACTGTTTTATTGTATTTTTAATTAAGTAAATGTGGTTAGGGTTAACTTTAAAAATCTTTAAAATCATACATTTTACCGACCTTTGTATTGTAGATGTAAATAAAAACAGCTGCGAGTAGTGATTACCGGGGTTTAAGCACTTTAAGGCATTTAAGGGCATACAAAAAAAACAAGACACTTTTTAAGAAACCTGTAACGACCTAAATCAATAATTAAAAAGAGCATTTCCAGGTAATTTACTATAGAAATGTGATGTTTTTAACATTTATGGCTGTTATACGGCCACTTATTGTCTGATTTCCATAAAAGCTGGCATGCTTCTTTAGAATCATATGCTGGATGTGCTAATCTAATTTCATATAGTTCAAAGTTTTCATTTAATTACAGACTTTTGGGTATATTTGGCATTTTAGAATTTTAGAAAGTTAATTGGCCGATGGTGGCCATGTTTTTTGAGATATGCAAATATCCTTAAAGACACTTGTGACACTTTGGACAAAGAAATAGAAGACTCGTTTTAAAGTCAATTAGTTGCATAGTTATAGTCATTTTTATGTTTTTTCCCTTTTATAGCGGCACTAGGGTGACAAACTGCACATTTTTTTTAAATTTGACCAAAGATTGAGGTTTTACACGTGTTCCAAGTTTGGCGAAAATATCTTATTCCATTTAAGACTTACAGCCATTTTAGTAAAAGTGGCCCCACGCCTTTCGAATGTTTTGGCGTCCCTTTGCAACAGTCAAAATTTAGACTTTTTATAATAATTCAAATTTGATTCTCTCCAGAGAATCTTTCTGCACTTGTTTGGTTTCCGATTGTGCGAGAAACCTAGGCCTAGGTCGCAAATATAAGTTTTCAAAAAAATTTCATGTGACGAATTAATCCGTTAAGTCTGCCGTGACCCAAGGATTCCAATGATATAAGGCACTTTAGTTATTTCCTGCGACTAACAGTTTCAAGTCTGTACAACTTACAGTTTGGTCTGCATGATCATTTTAGGTGGAGAATGCTGATCCTTGGACATTCTAACAAATACAGTAGGGTTAATAGTCATTGATAGTGTTTTCTTAATACAAGTACCCTGTAGTTAACATTTTCGTTGTTTTCGGAACAAAATGTTAAATGCAATACTAAAGAGTAATTTGAAAACCTTTGCCTGCTTTGATTTTATATCTCCGTTTTGGATTTAGATTCCCTAAATGAGTCTCAGGAATCAGTAGGCTTCAGCAACATCTCCTTCTTCACTCCAGCAAGGTATGTTTTGACAGTCACTGACAAGAAAACACTTTATATCTTTCTATTTTTATGACATAATACATGAAGAACAGGAAGTAGACTAAACAAATTGTCTAGTTAAAAGCACTTAAGCCATTGTAGGATTTCTACAAGATTTCTGATTTACTCTATTCTGTCTAGTTCTGACAGGTCTGCGGTAAATCTGGATCTGGATGGCATAGTGCAAGTACTGGACAGACATTTACACGATACATCCACCGGAATGATGACTCGCATCGCTGTGTTGAAGTGGTTATATCATTTGTACATCAAGACTCCTCGCAAGGTTTCTACAGATGCCATTTTAGAGGGATGGTTCACACAGAAATGAAAATTCTGTCATTAATTACTCCCCCTCATGTTGTTCCAAACCCATAAAACCTTTGTTTTCTTTAGAACACAAATTAGGTCCAGGTTCAAGGTCCAGTAAGATACTAAGAACATCTAGTATCTCTTGGATTTCATCAAAATTATTTTACTTTGTGTTCCAAAGACTAATGAAGGTCTTACGGTTTCATGAGGATGAGTAATTAATGACAGAATTTCCATTTTTGGGTGAACTATCTTTTTAAATACACAGTTTTAATGCTAAAAAGCACAATGCTAAAGTTGACTCATTCCACTATATTTCCACGACAGATGTTCAAGCACACAGATAGTTTGTTCCCCATGTTACTGAAGACCCTATCAGATGAATCTGATGAAGTAAGTCATCATAAGTTCTAATCATGTCAGTGCTGATCTTCCAGACGCAGCTATTTTAAAGAATGAATATCTCTTATAGGTGATTTTAAAAGACTTGGAGGTTTTAGCAGAAATTGCATCATCACCTGCTGGTCAGACGGACACGTCTGGATCATGCGACAACACAGATAGCAAAACAGAACTCCATATTCCAGGTGGGATCAGAGATGGGCAGCCAGTAGTGGTTGGTGGGTAACCAATTCCTGGTCCTCTTTATATCTGTTTGAAAAACAAATTAATACCAAAATGTGATTTGTGAACATGAAATCAAACACTCTTTTTATTCGACAGGTTCTAAGGTGACAGATTTATCTCCCTCGACTCCCAGCATGAACTCATACTTCTACAAGTTCATGATTAATTTGCTCAAGCGCTTCAGTTTAGAGAGGAAGCTTCTAGAAATGAGAGGGGCTTTCATTATCAGGTAAAACCATCAACCATCCTAGTTCCTCAAAGGTTTAAATTTTCAACAGATTTTGTCAGTAAACTTTTTCTACTTCTCAACAGGCAGCTGTGTCTCCTCTTGCATGCGGAGAACATATTTCATTCTATGGCAGACATCCTACTGAAGGAGGAAGATCTGAAGTTTGCTTCCACCATGGTGCAGACACTAAACACTATTCTGCTTACCTCGGCTGAACTGTTCCAGCTACGGAACCAGCTCAAGGACTTGCGCACACAGGTACCATCTTTAAGACTTAGAGTACCTCACACAAACCAGTCTGACTGTTTTTACTTGAGGTTTTGTATCTGTACTTATCATTGTTTTATCTTTCTGCTTTTTACCCATCAGGAAAGCTGTGCTCTGTTCTGCTGCCTCTATCGCTCTTGGTGTCACAATCCAGTAGCCACTGTGTCGCTCTGTTTCCTGACACAGAACTATCGCCATGCCTATGACCTCATCCAGAAATTGTATCCTTGCTGTAAAGAGTTCATAATATATCATTCTTTTTCAGACTGACTCTGTAATCTGTTTACTAGTTGCTAGTTCATATATACAGTGCCTTGCGAAAGTATTTCTTTTTTTTTTTTGTGGCAGCCTTATGTTAAACTGCTTTAAATAACTTTTTTCAACATCAAACTTTGCAAATTAGAAAATTAAAACACTGAAATAAGTACATTCCATAAGTATTCATACCCGTAACGTGGTACTTGAAGCACCTTTACAGCCTCAAGTCCTTTTTTCGCCTCACCTCTTCACCTCTCAAGCTCTGTCAGCTTGGATGGGGACAGACACACATTTTCAGGTTTTTCCAAAAATGTTTGATTGGGTTCAAGCCCAGGCTGTGGCTGGGCCACTCAAGTACATTCACAGAGTTATCTATAAGCCACTCTTGCTGTGTGATTAGGTTCATTGTCCTGTTGGAAGGTGAGCCTTCTGCCCAGTCTGTGGTTTTGAATATAGGCTATCTCTATATTTTCCTGTGTTGAGCTTTCCTTCTACTCCGATGAGTCCCTTTAGTCCCTGCTGCTGAAAAACAGCCCCACAGCATGAGGCTGCTACCTCCATACTTTACCTTTGGGATGCTACTGTGCAGGTGATGAGCAGTTCCTGGTTTCCTCCAGACAATGATGGTTGGAATTGAGGTTCATCAGACCAAAAAAATCTTGTTTCTCACTGTCTAAGAGTTCTTTAGGTGCTTTGTTGCATTGTTGAGTTTGGCCACACTGCCATAAAGACCAGATCAGTGGAGTGTTGCATTGATGTTTGTCGTTCTCTAAGTTTCTTCCATCTGCATGTATGATCATGGAGCTCAACTGGAGTGACCATCAGCTTCTTGGTCACCACTCTAACCAATGCCCTTCTCCATCAGTTGCGCAGTCTGGCCAGGAGGCCATCTCTAGGAAGAGTCCTAGATTTTTTCCATTATGGTTAACATAGTCTACATGCTTCTGTGAAACTTAAAGGGGTCATCGGATGCAAAACTAACTTTTACATGTTGTTTGAACATTAATGTGTGTTGTCAGTTTGTGTACACAACCACCCCACAATGATAAAAATCCACCCAGTGGTATTTTTTTAATCTTTAAAAGTAATATACGAACGCCATTGTGTTACTCAGGTGCAGAGGAAGACTGTAATTGAGCGATTGAGGTGTTCTGTTGTTGGATGTTATAATGAACATAGCAGTAGTCATTTACTCCTGACATCTGAGCCGCTTAAGAGGCAGAGGACGTTACTTTCGTTTTAAAAGGAAAGCGCAGATCCCAATTTACATATGTATCTATGTTTGTGTGAATCATTCGTGATGCAGCTTCACCCACAGCAGAAGTGAGTATGAGGGTTTTTATGCATCTTTCCAAATGGCCTTTCTTAATAATGTGCTTGTTGGCAAGTTTCGCCGATAAACACGGCTAAATGCAGCTAAAGTAAACATTACATCTTGTAATCCCTCAGCAGAGAGGGGCGGGGTGAGCAGAGATCATTTGCATTTAAAGGGCCCATGTGATAAAATGAGCTGATATTTTGCAGAGCTGATTTTGACAATGTAATTTTCATATAGAATTTTTACATAGAATTTTTTATACAAAGTATATTAGAAAAGTATCATATGAACTTGTGGAAAATGGGCATCCGCTGACCCCTTTAAATGCAGCAGTTTTTTTTTTGCTGAATTCTTCCTCAGATGTGTGGCTTGACGCAAACCTGTCTCTGAGCTCTACAGGCAGTTATTTTGACCTCGGGGCTTGGTTTTTGCTTAGATATGCATTTTCAGCTGTTAGACCTTTTATTGAGATGTGTGTGCCTTTCCAAATCATACCCATTTAATTGAATTTGCCACAGGTTAACAATATCTACAAGCGATCCTAATGCTCCTAAGTTAAATTTCAAGTGTCCCAGAAATTTCAGTTTTACTTTGTCATTATGGTGTATGGAGTGTGGACTGATGCGGGAAAAAAACATCAGCCTTTGCTTGTTGCGCCCTTTAACTGTAAAAGTTACATACTGTACCTTTAATTGAATCTGTCTAATCAAAATGTCAGAACTCTGTAAATATATTTCCAAAATGACCAAAATTTCCAATTTCCAAAACACCTTAATATGAGCTGATCAGTGGAGATCTGGAGGTAACTGTGGATTTCCTGATGGAGGTGGATAAGCTTGTGCAGCTAATCGAGAGCCCCATCTTCACCTGTGAGTCGCATTCATCCACCATTTAAAACTCTTTGCCAGCTCTCCACACTAACACTTGTTTTCTTTGCAGACCTTCGTCTGCAGCTACTGGATGTAGAGCATAACCCGTATCTCATCAAGGCTCTGTACGGCCTGCTGATGTTGCTTCCTCAGAGTCAGGCGTTCCAGATGCTCTCGCATCGGCTCAGCTGTGTACCAAACCCCGAACTCATGAGGACTGTGTAAGTTCTCTAGTTTAGATTTGAGTTCTAGATTTGATAGTCGGCCTATTCTGAAATGCTTTTTCTTTTTTTTCAGTGAGGACCGAAAGGCACCCGTCAAAGATAAGCGATTAGCCCAGCCGCACATCGACTATAGTGAACTGCTCCAGCACTTTGACAGAGTCCAGAGCAAACACCTGGAAGTGAGACATCAGAGAGCAGGACGCTCTGAGTACCCAGACAGAAAGTTGTAATTATGCAGCCTTTGTCCGAAAAGACCATACAGAGGGGAATGGAACCTCAGCAGGACCTGTAGTGGGCATCTACGTGTCACCTTATTCGTTTTTTAATGTATTTGAGCTACTATAGGCATGAGGGACTTTAATGTGCTTTATTTTTTATGCTACGTGAAGTGCTTTATATTCAGGTGCTGGAGTTGACGTAGTATGTACACACTTGGACATACTTTGACTAGGTCGTCTGTTACAGATAAAGGGCCAATGGTTATATCATTCTCAACTGAGTGGTTTAATATACAGTTGAGGTCAAAAGTTTACATACACCTTGCAGAATCTACAAAATGTAGATGGTAATATTTTACCAAAATAAAAGGGATCATATAAAATGCATGTTATTTTTTATTTAGTTCTGACCTGAATAAGATATTTCACATTCAAGACATTTACATATAGTCCACAAGAGAAAAATAATAGTTGAATTTATAAAAATGACCCTGTTCAAAAGTTTACATACGCTTGATTCTTATTACTGTGTTCAGGGCAAACAACAAATTCAGGTAACAACAGTTAAACTGCCCGCTGTTCCTTAAGAAAAATCATTCAGGTCCCACACAGTTTTACTGTTCAGGACAAACAAGAGACTTATGAACAACTATCACAAAAAAAAAAAAAAAACCTGTGGATCATTATTCAGGTAACAACACGTTATTAGGAAATCGGTAAGTGAACTTTTGAATGGGGTCATTTTTATAAATTCAACTGTTATTTTCTCTTGTGGACTATGTGTAAATGTCCTTTATGTGAAATATCTTATTCAGGTCATTACTAAATAAAAAATAATTCCTTATTTTGGTCAAATAATTAACATTTTGCAGATTCTGCAAGGTGTATGTAAACTTTTGACTTCAACTGTAACCCTCCCAAAACCATTTGTACAGAACACCTTGCACGTATCCCTGGATGTTTATTACTAAGTTTTAATCTAAAACATGACATCTCCTCATGACAAGTACTGTAAATGAGTCTTTTTTTTGTATTGCGATTTTATCTCACAAACCATGTCCAACAATATTTACTCGGTTATCTTACCATAGGAGTTTGCTTGTCTTTCATTTCATCATCAGTTTTTCCACATTGAAATATTCATTCATGGCCTTATGTAAATGCAAGCTGTTTCTCTGTAATGTGAAGACAAAGTTACAATAAAGTGGACCATGATCATTATGTCGTTTTTGTTGGTGTTCTTGAATCAGATATTGCTTGTCAGCATGAGAACCCCAGAATCTCACTTAAAACAATCCACCAGGTGGCGCTATTGGATTACTTTTGATTAAAAAAAAAATACAGTCTTGGCTGTGGCTGAGAAATCGTGTAATTTTTCACAGAATATTCATAGCTGTTTCTTTTGAACTGACAGAATTTTCCTCTAACTCAAAATTGAAGTTTGAAGTTATAAGTAATGTTTAGGAGGAATTTACAGTTACATTTTTTTACATTCCTAAAATTCCTTGCACTCACTCCTCGTTAGTATAGTGGTAAGTATCCCCGCCTGTCACGCGGGAGACCGGGGTTCGATTCCCCGACGGGGAGATTACGTTTTTTTTTTCTCTGCATTTATTTGTATGCAATAGTTCTACACATAATTCCTTTCACATTAATTTTCTCCACATTCATTTAAAATGAAGTTACAAACTTTGTTTATAGTTTTAGAGTCATTCCTGAGCTTCAGTGCCATTTGTGTCCCCAGTAAAGATCATAATTAGCCTGGAAAAATCCAGACCCTAATTGTGCTCTCGCGAGACCTCTGGATTTCCAGGGTAGATCATAATATTATTAGCTTATAATTTTCAACAACATGAACTTTTAAGTTGTCTTTGACATAAATAACACCTTTTAAACTGTAGACATATGTAAGTTTTTCTTTTATTACTATTCTAAACAATTTCTAGCATTTTTAATCACCAAATGTCACAATTTTTCCTATGTCCCCAGGCCTGTGTCTGCCATTTTGATAAAGGATACAACACTTAATATGACTGATTGTTTTAGATTTTTTCACCTTGTTTGGTATATCAGCAATAGTTTTCGGATTTCCAGGGCCAGAATCTTGACAACATTCATGTTTGTTCTTATTATTTCTGGTCAGGTAGCTGAAATATTAGGCTAAACTCTTATTAATACTGCTCGTATGTATCTTTACCACCTATTAACTTTAGTTTGTTAAAATATTGCACCCCTTTCTGCTTACTAAGTCCTTCTCTATATGATTTAGCTGCTTCCACATGTTTGTTCACACATTTAGACAGCATAAATTAGCAAAATAACATATTCAGGGTTACCACTTTTAATACAAAAAAATAAGGGACGCATACTGTTTGGAGAGGGGGGAGGGGGTCGGGGGTCTGAAAATCTCACACTCATCCAGGCCATCCCAAAAACCCACAACAAACCATGGACAATATATATATATATATATATATATATATATAGCCATTATCATTATCACATAAAAAAGTTTAAATCCATTGGCTGGTGCCATGCAAAATAATTAAAGGTTTTTTAGGCCTATGGTAAAAGTATAGTAGTATCCGTGTTTTTTTTTTTTGGTTTTTTTTGGCATTTTGATTACAATTTGTTTAACCAAAATTTTACTACAAATACCATAAAGTGTAGCAAACCCTTTGTTAATTTGTGGTTACCATAGTTTAACTATAGTAACCATGGTTTTTGGTTTTTAGTGAAAACATGGTTAATTTTTGTAAGGGCCATATTGTTGCTAGCCATAGCTCCCTCTAAACTTGTTATAAAACAATGTGAATATTTGTCTGCTAAGTTCCAACTCTTTACAACAGTTATGTAATTTTGTTAATTTTGCAGCAAACTGACTGGTATTGATAATATTTGCAAGCAGTTTAATGCTTAACTAAGTAAACAAAGACAAAACTACAATAGTCTATTTACAAATGTATCTGACCTGTAAATGATGTCCTGAACAGGACAGTTTTGCCTCTCTGCTCCACCTGGGCGCTCTATTCTCGAGTCGGACGCGCGAATGGGCGGAGCGAGCGTGCGCGAGGCGAATTGCATTGTCAGTCAAGACGAACCGGATTACGATTTATTAAGAGTTTTATTATTGAATGGCGAATTTGGAAATAATCACTTTAGTACATTCGGCAGGCAACAGAAACAACAATATATATGAAAATAAAATATAAAAAAAAAAAATGGCAGCGGGCCAAATTGACTGCTAGGCCACGGGGAATTCTCCCGATGATAAAAAAAAATACGGGACAAAACCCGTCTCGTATTGATTCAAAACGGGACGCGCAATTTCATTCTCAAATACGGGACGATTCCGTATTTTAAGGGACGGGTGGCAACCCTAACCTGTGCAGCCCATGCTGTTGTTTACATCCGAATATCTACAATATAGCCACGCACCTGAGTAACTGACCAAACCATGACATAAGTGCAAACCCTCTATTTGACAGACCTTTTGTGTTAGCATTTTTTTTGCTGATTTAAGGTCAAAATGTCCACCCTGTTAAGTCAGAAAACGTACTCGGTTACTAACGTAACCTCGGTTCTCTCTAGAGAGGGAACGAGTACTGCGTAAGAAGTATCTTACGCTAGGGGAAAATCCTTTTCTGCGAGATATTGAAGCCAAAAATTATCCTTAATTTTGAAATAATGTAAAGCGCATTGCAGCAGCATACAGACATAGGCGAAACAGCTTGCGCGCCTATTGGCTGCTCTGCGGCAACTGCAGCAGCCTATTAGAGCGAGGCCTGACGCGACGCCAGATCCAATGGGGGCATTTCGCGCCCTTTGCGTCGCTTCGCGCCCTTTTCGTAGCTTCCCGCCTAAAAGGGCGTGGTCTAGACCTATAAATATCGCTCATAGGCAGCTATTATCTGGTTTTTCATCATCAAAGCAACCAGAGCGTGCGCATGCACGGCAAGATACGCAGTACTCGTTCCCTCTCTAGAGAGAACCGAGGTTACGTTAGTAACCGAGTACGTTCTCTTACAAGAGGGAACGAGTACTGCGTAAGAAGTATCTTACGCTAGGGGACCCAGTGTAAAACGCCGTGCATGCTGAGATCTGACACCAAAGACCCAAGGGCGAAAGCCCGGGGTTCATACAGTTCATAATCACCTATGGAACTCACAGGGAGTCCGGGGAAGAGGGAGGGGCAATGCCGCACTCTTCCACATAGTGCAGCGTCACTCAGACGCTAAGTAAACGTACATACAGGGCGGGGTTACGGCCTGAGCTGACGTAAGAATAAGGGTCTTCACACAGTTTGCTCAGACACATCTTGTGCTATCACTTTCACTGTCGACCCTAGAGCTGTGCTCAGTAGACGCAGCATTCCGAGCTGATAACATCAGGTCAGACAACACTGAACATCTAGACTGACAGCAATCTGGCCTGTAAGGCGGGAACCTCCAGGTTGTAAAACCTTATAAATGTAGACGGAGAGGCCCAGCCCGCCGCCGTACAAATATCTTGCAAGGCAATCCCACTCGACCACGCCCACGATGAGGCCACGCCCCTCGTGGAATGTGCTCTGACACCTAGCGGGCACTGCATGCCCTTGGAAGCATATGCCAACGCAATAGCATCAACTATCCATCTGGATAAGCTCTGTTTCGACGCGGCCAGTCCCTTGGGACGCCCGTAAAACGAAACAAAAAGCTGCTCTGTCTGTCTAAAAGCAGACGAGCGAGACACGTAAGCTCGTAATGCCCTGACTGGGCATAGGAGGCTCGCGTCCGTTTCCTCATCATTGACCGGTAGGGCTGACAGCGCGATGACCTGTGCCCTAAACGGTGTGTTGAGTGATTTTGGAACGTAACCATGTTTGTGTTTGAGTATGACTTTAGAGTCATTAGGTCCAAATTCCATGCACGTCGCGCTCACAGAGAGTGCGTGCAAATCCCCTATGCGCTTCACTGAAGCGAGAGCCAGCAGAAACACGGTCTTAAGAGACAGGTATTTCAAATCAATAGTCTGCAGAGGCTCGAATGGTCCACCTTTCATGGCCTCTAGTACCACAGAAAGGTCCCATACGGGGACTGTGGGAGGTCTGGGGGGATTTAGTCTTCTAGCTCCCCTCAGGAAGCGAATAACTAAATCGTTCCTTCCTATTGACTGACCTAGCGTTGTGCTCGAGAACGCTGTTATGGCCGCCACATAGACTTTGAGCGTGGACGGGGTTCTGCCCTTGTCCAGCAGCTCTTGTAGAAAGGAAAGCACCTCCATCACACCACAGTTAGTGGGTGACGAGCCGCGAGCTGCGCACCAGCCCGAAAACACTGACCATTTTGAGGAATAGAGCCGTCTCGTAGACGGGGCTCTAGCCTGCGTGATCGTGTTTAATAGTCCTTTAGGGAGTTCATCATATATTCGCTGGTGGCCCAGACATGAAGGGACCACAGCTCTGGGTGAGGATGCCAAATCGAGCCGCTGGCCTGAGAGAGAAGGACTCTCCTCACTGGTATCGGCCACGGGACAGTGCTCGTCAGCTGCATCAGCGCTGGGAACCAGGGCTGGTTTTCCCAAAACGGCGTTATCAGCAGTATTGAACATCCTTTTTCGCTGACCCTCTCTATCACCTGAGGTAGGAGAGAGACGGGGGGAAAAGCATAGAGATGACGGCGGGGCCATTCGTGGGCCAGCGCGTCTCTGCTTTTTGAGTAAAATTCCAGACAGTGAGCGTTGTTCGGAGACGCAAACAGGTCTACTTCCGCTCTGCCGAATTTCTTCCACAGTAGTTGTACTGTCTGTGGGTGTAGAGACCATTCGCCTGCTGGAACATTGTTCCTGGACAGTCTGTCTGGCCCTATGTTTAGAAGCCCCGGCACATGCGCTGCTTTCAGCGAGCGCAGGTTGCGCTGAGCCCATACCAGGCGGCGTTCTGCAAGTCTGTATAGGTTTTTGGACCTGAGACCGCCCTGGCGATTTATATAGGAAACCACTGACATGTTGTCCGAGCGGACTAATACATGGTTTCCTTTTATTTGGGGACAGAAGCGCATCAGCGCGTTCTGTACTGCCAACATTTCAAAGCAGTTGATATGCAGGAGCTTTTCCCGTTCTGACCACTGGCCAAAAGACGGTCTGCCCTCGAGCAGAGCCCCCCATCCCGAGGTGGACGCGTCCGTAGACACCACTTTTATTCTCGAGGAAGTCCCCAGGCTTACACCTAACTGGTACCAGTCGATTGCTCTCCACGGATTCAGGGCTGTGACACATTACTGATTGACCGTGATACGAAGCCGACCGGGCGCCCACGCTTGACGCGGGACGCGCGCTTTCAGCCAGAACTGCAGTGGGCGCATACATAGCAGACCCAGCTGCAGAACTGATGACGCTGAGGCCATGAGACCCAGCATTTTCTGAAATTTTTTGAGCGGGACAGACGCGCCGCAGCGGAACGAGCCCGCTGTGCGCTGAATGTCTGCTGCGCGCTGTGGTGACAGCCGCGCTATCATTGACAGCGAGTCCAATTCTGTGCCCAGGAAGGAAGTTTTCTGACTGGGGGATAGTGAGCTCTTCGCCCAATTGACTCTGAGACCCAAATTCTCGAGGTGATCGAGTAACATGGTCGTATGCTGTACAAGCACTGAGCGAGACTGCGCTAGAATCAGCCAATCGTCCAAATAGTTCAGTATGCGCACGCCTTTCAGTCTGAGAGGAACGAGCGCTGAGTCCATGCACTTCGTAATGTACGGGGTGCCTGGGACAAACCGAACGGCAGGACTGTGTACTGATATGCCTGGCCCTCGAAGGCGAGTCTCAAAAATCGCCTGTGACGTGACGCTATCTGTATTTGAAAATACGCGTCTTTCAGATCCACTGACACGAACCAGTCTCCTTGGCGAACTTGCGCGAGGATTTTTCTGGTCGTGAGCATCCTGAACCGACGCTTCACCAACGCTTTGTTCAGTTGCCTTAGATCTAATATGGGTCTGTGACCCCCGTCTTTTTTCGGTACCAGGAAATATCTGCTGTACAGCCTCCCTTCGCTTTGAGCTTGAGAAAGGGGCTCTATGACCCCTTTGCTCAATAGTTTCGCCACTTCGGCTCGAAGCAGGTGTGCTGCTTCTGTCTGCATTGTGGTCTCGACGCGCGCTGTATAGCGGCGCGGACGTCGGTGAAACTGTAGCGAATAGCCTCCTTTTATAATGTCCAGCACCCATTTCGAGACCCCTGGAAGCTTTTCCAATGCGTTTGCATGAATAGCTAGAGGCTGAATACGAAGCGCGCTCCGTTCTTTCATTAACGGAGTGGTTTCGGTATGCTGTGGCACCAGAGACGTGCTCGTGACATTCGGGGCGTGGGGCACGCTGATAGCGGGAACTATTATGTCTGTGTGTGTATGTGGTTGTGTGGCAACAGGCACATTTAACACACTGCAAACACCGTTCGCCTGCATACACGTTAGTTTCGTTTGTACAGAAACCTTTTGACGTGCATAATGTGATGTCTGTGGGCACTGTTAAGTGGACACGTTTACCACATGTGAAGCGCAATCGATCTGAGCCGATTTTATGTTCGCAGGGTCTGTATGACAGGTTGTGCTTGTGTGTAGAAATGAGCACTGGAGGAGTGGGCATTTTTGACTACACGTGAAACACCATCGGCCGTGGCCGGGACTCCAGAAAATACACTCTATTGGGGGTTTATCTGGGTAGCCGTGAAAACAACCTTTGTGTGCAGGCAAGCGGGCGACAGAACCGGCTTGTTGGCTGCAGCAAACACTGGAACAGTCACATTTAACACACTCCAAACATCGTTCGCTTGCATGGAGCGAATGCACGCTGATTTCATGCAAAACGTGCTCGTGATATTTGAGGCATGGGGCACGCTGATAGCGGGAACTATTATGTCTGTGTGTGGATGTGGCTGTGGGGCAGCGGGCACATTTAACACACTCCAAACAACGTTCGCCTGCGTAGGGCGAATGCACTTTTGGTTTCGTTTTCACAGAAACCGTTTGACGTGCATAATGTGGTGTCTGTGGCCACTGTGAAGCGGGCATATTTACCACGTGTGAAGCGCAATCGATCTGAGTCGATTTTATGTGCGCTGTGCTTGTGTGTAGAGATGAGCACTGCTAGTGGGCATTCTTACACGTGAAACACCATCGGCCGTGGCCGGTTGTGAAGCGCAATCGATCTGTGTCGATTTTATGTGCGCTGTGCTTGTGTGTAACGTTAGAGATGAGCACTGGTTAGTGGGCATTCTTACGACACATGAAACACCATCGGCCGTGGCCGGGACACCAGACAATACACTTTATTGGGGGTTTATCTGTGTAGCCGTGGGAACGACTTTTGTGTGCAGGCAAACGGGCGACGGAGCCGGTTTGTTGGCTGCAGAAAACACTGGAACAGTCACATTTCCTGGAACTGGACGAGCGAATAACTTTGGTGGGGGTCCGGCAACAGCGGGACTCGTACACCGTCGTTTTCCCAGTTGTGCTAGGACGATTTCGGAGGCTCAGGTTTCAACTCAATCCTGGGCCGCGGGCCGCGTCTGGCGGGGCGGCGGCCAGACGAGAAAAACGTCAGAAAGCGTTAACCACGGGTGCCTCTCAGCAACGGTGAGAGACCATGTTACGCAGCGCTGACGCGGCTAGGCGGCGGCGAAAGCGCGGCGAAGCAGGTTTGACGTCTGACGGCAAGCTTTAGAGGGGAGGGCCGACTTAGCACGCCGTCCAGCGGAGGGCAGACATAAGTGGGCTGCTATCGCCTCTTCTGAGCAGCATGCGCGTTCCTGCTTTGGCGGGAAACGGAAATCAGAATCAGAAACCTCTTCCTCCTTCATGGCCCCCCTCGTCAGCGGCGTCGATGGAAGCGGTGGCAGACAGCGGCCGCTTTACGTCCGGAACAGAGGCTGACGAGGTCGATGAAGCAGGCGGGCGAACCGGCGAGCTTTGTCGGCTGGGGGAAGTGTCCGGGGCCCGCTGGGCACGGCGCTTTTTACGGCGCTACACCGCGGCGGGCGGGGGAGCAGTCTCAGTGAAGAAGGCAAGGCAAGTCCTCAGAGTCACCATTGGCATCTGCACGAGCCGTATGAAGGCATCTTTAAAAAGACGCTTTGCTCTTTTTAGAGAAACAGTGTGTACCGCAACGGCGACACACACTGTAGATTATAAAGGATATAGGCGCCGGAAAGCGCAGCAGGAATGCACGGAAGGCGGCGTGGCCAGCAGCTTCAGTGGCTCGTCCCGCTGAGATGCTTGCAGTCAAACGGCGGCTTCTTATCCGGCTCCAGCGATGCGTGTGCTTCGCTTGAAGGATGAAAAATCAGATAATAGCTGCCTATGAGCGATATTTATAGGTCTAGACCACGCCCTTTTAGGCGGGAAGCTACGAAAAGGGCGCGAAGCGACGCAAAGGGCGCGAAATGCCCCCATTGGATCTGGCGTCGCGTCAGGCCTCGCTCTAATAGGCTGCTGCAGTTGCCGCAGAGCAGCCAATAGGCGCGCAAGCTGTTTCGCCTATGTCTGTATGCTGCTGCAATGCGCTTTACATTATTTCAAAATTAAGGATAATTTTTGGCTTCAATATCTCGCAGAAAAGGATTTTCCCCTAGCGTAAGATACTTCTTACGCAGTACTCGTTCCCTCTTGTAAGAGAACCTAAAAGGGTGGACACATTTAGTGTACATAGTGATAGTGACAGCAAGTTGAAGAAGTAGTGTATTTAAAGTTTGTTACATTTTACACATTGTATGTTTTCCATAGGCTAGTGTTTCCACCACAACCAAGTTCAAACAAAATTAGCATTGTAATTGGCTGTATGTCTCTCAAAGAATGTCCATACATTTAATTCATACATTTTTCAAATTGTTGTTGTTCATTTTTCCCTAACAGGGTGGACATTTTTGGTCCTCCCTCTGATTTAATTTGGCTCATCATTGCTTAAATTCGCGACCCACTAGGGGGCCTCAGTGATCCTCCAGGGGAGCCGCGAGATATCTTAAAATTAATTTAAATATTATTCTATAACTGTTTAATTTCATTATTAATATGCTAAATGAAAATAATAAAAGCACAGCCTCTCTCTTGTTCTGTGATTGATTGCTTCAGACTCGGCGCAGCAAGCCTAATCGCACTGTTAAATACAGACTGAATGGCGGCTCAAAACTTTCAAACGCTGTACGCAAACTAATGTTACGTCTCTCGGCTGCATGCATGAAGCTAACCGTAGCGTTAATGTAATACGATTAATGTAATAACAACGAACTTGCGCGTGTCTTATGTATAACACTCGCGTATATCAGAGTCGTACATTAGGCACGCGTATGCGCACTCTCGGGGCTCTGATCCCTATCGTATTTTTGCGTGAAATTTCAAAACATTTGCCTAGTTGTCCAAATTATTGTCCTGTGAGTGTTTTATAATGGATGCTCACCCATAGAAGAGGAGTGACGGTGTGTTCACACGGGGCGCAAGCGTCAACGCTTCCCATTAGGCTCGTTTGAGATAAGCAAAATCTGCGCAGAATCGATCACCGGTGATCAACGCAAGATGCATGCCGGTTAGAAAAGTGTCCGAGTTACGTCCGACTTGCTCTGACATCGTGCTGACGTGTGCCAAAAAACTCTCGCGATGGCGAGGCGGCTGTGTCGGATTGAGCAGTCGGGCGCAGTAGCTTTTCACCGACTGCGCTGACCAAAAGCACGATGGGAAACGACTGGCTGACGACACATCTTAATGCCCATTGGTTCAAACAACTGTGATGTTGCATTCTTTTCTAAAATGTTTTATTTTTTAATCTAATATCATTTGGTTATGTGTTTAAATTCTGCATGAATATTCCCAAACACTATGACAGTGCCATCTCTGTGTGTGATTTGTGATTGTTGTCATATTACTATAAAAATATAAAATTCTGAGAAGTCACAACTGCAAGATAGCCTATAAGCTCGCAATTCTGAGAAAAGAAGTCCCAATTGGAAAATATAAACTTGCAATTCTGAGAAAAAAAGCCACAATTGCAAGATAAACGTGCAATTCTGAGAAAGTCACAACTGCGAGATATAAGCTGGCAATTCTGAGTGCAATTCTGAGAAGTCAGAACTTTTGAGATATAAACTTGCAATTCTAAGAAAAAAGTCACAACTGTGAGATAAACTCGAAATTCTGAGAAAAAAGTCACAACTGCAAGATTTTAGATATATATATATATATTTATATAGAGAGAGTTTATATCTCACAATTCTGACTTTATAACTCACAATTGTGAGTTTATATCATAATTATGAGAAAAAAGTCAGAATCGTGAGTTTGTATCATGCAGTTCTGAGAAAAAAGTCAGAACTGTGAGATAAAAGTCAGAATCGTGAGTTTGTATCACGCAGTTCTGAGAAAAAAGTCACAATTGTCATGACTCTGGGCTGCAGCTTTTCCATCCTCCACGCGATGTCGCTGTTTCCCTTCCTCCCGCACTTCACTCCCCTGATTGTGTACACCTGTCTTGTGATCATGACACTCGTCTCACCCACACCTGTTCACAATTATACAGACTATAAAGTTGCCCACTTCCCACTACTCATTCTGGCTGCATTGTTTCCTGTATCCTGGTTTCTGTGTGGTTTGTTTTTCGTCATTCTCGTTCTCGAAGTTTATGTTCCTGACCTTGCCTTGTTTGTGTTTTGTTGTGCCGTGTTGGCCTTTGTTTTGTTTGTTTGTTTGTTTATTTTTACATTAAAACTCACCTTCCCTGCAATTGGACCCTGACCTCCTCTGTGCTAACGTGACAACAATTGCAAGAAAGTCACAACTGTGAGATATAAGCTCGCAATTCTGAGAAAAAAAAATCTGAAGTCACAACTGCGAGATAGTAGCCTGGCTATCGCCAGACCACGTTATGACTTCGTCATGATTCGTGGTCTGGGAACCACATGTTCATTTTCTCGTATTTGAGGCGTGGTTTACGAATGCCCAGAGCCGTTTATTGGGCGATACGAATGTCTATCAAATGCGCCTGTGCGTAGCTCATAGCCAATCGTTTCAATTATACCGGATGACGTATGTAGAGCGAACGCCAAAAGTTGCTCTTTTTTCAAAATAAACTTGCGTTCTAAACTACTTAGAACACTATGCCGTGTCTACACCGGACGCGACAAGGCGACCGTTGCAAATCATTTAAACTTTGTGTGAGCACGTCATAAATAGAACGCGGCAGCAGATTACTGTCGGGCCGCGTCGCGCCGCATTCAGTGTAGACAGCATAATAGGTTCTAATGTCATTTGTCGCGTCTGGTCACGCCGCTCGCGTCCGGTGTAGACACGAAAGATAACTTCGCGTCTGCTGCCATGCTGGATCCATAGTAACAAACTGCTTCGGTGAGTCGCATAGAATACGTCATCGTCTTGCTGCTCCCTCCCCGTTCTGTGATTGGTTCCCTATCTTAGGTGAAAATTAGGTCCATGGTTTCCAGACTGACTAGCAGCGTGAATAAAATCGCGCTGCGCAAGGCAGGATGGG
Organism: Garra rufa; assembly: GCF_049309525.1. Classification (NCBI taxonomy): domain Eukaryota; kingdom Metazoa; phylum Chordata; class Actinopteri; order Cypriniformes; family Cyprinidae; genus Garra; species Garra rufa. Next base: position 19,346,409 of record NC_133385.1, read on the forward strand.
GAAACCCAGGCTAGCGAGATAGCCTATAAATTGCAATTCTGAGAAAAAAAAGTCACAATTGTGAGATATAAACTCACAACTGTGAGATTATATCATAATTCTTAGAAAAAAAGGCAGAATTGCGAGTTTGTATCACGCAGTTCTGAGAAAAAAGTCAGAATTGTGCAAATACATAGTTTTGGCCGTAACAGGAGACCCATTGACATCTTTTTTAGCTTTTTTTTTTTAGTTAAAATGAATACATATGCCTGCGCTAGTGACACGAGAATGCTGAAATGCCCTGTTTGTCTGAAGTAGACATGAAGATCAGCCCATCTGCTTTTGAAACTTCTCTCTTTCTCTCACCCTTTGATCACAGATTCTTTTGAACGTTCTCCATTCCACACGAAACATCAAACTTCACATTAAACATAGCGCTTCTCTCAAGTCCTCTTTCTGCAGATTCATCCACACACTTGGCCTTAAATAAAGTACCATGTCTGTTTCCACTGCATATGTGATTATATGCTCTATGATCAAACGAATTTCAATATTTTAGCCATAATATCTTACAATCTGTTATAATTCCATGTGAATTCTGGTGTCACTTGTGGAGATTCAATCTCAACATGAAGCTTAAATATGGGAGGGATGAGCAATGTGATCACACTGAGATTTTCTGAATTATCCATAACTTGACATCAAGGACATTCTCTTTCTTTGTGCTACTTTTGTAAGTTTTCTTACATTTGCCTTTGACATTTAACCGGGTAACTGCAAGGATGTACTGCCAAAAATGTATTAAAACCCTAACAGAACCATCACAAAAATGTTCAAATTTGATCCTTTTATTATCATTCTAGGTATCTCATTCCAACAGCACTCATTCAGTACAGGATCCATTGGTGAACAAGTGATGTAAAGGTAAAATTCTTCAAATCTGTTTCAATTTTAATTTTTGGATGAACTCTTTCTTTAGGAGTACTGATTGATAAGGCAGGCGGAATTTAATATATAAGATAAGAAGCCATGTATCATTCTCACCGATCAACTTCAAGATTATTGGCTCAGATGTTCAGAGCAATATTTGCAGTGTCTACACAGACAGAATAGTAAACAGAAAAACAATGAAAAGTTCAGTAGTGCACTAGAGAGAGATAGTCTCTCTAGAGCTGGACAGTGTAAACGGTTTGATAAAACATTTATTAGTTTACTGAAGTCTTGCACTCCTAGTGGAGATTGTTACGCATACTATGTTGTTTTCTATTTGCTCTGCAAGGTTTAATTGGCTCGCTAGGGGTTTTGCTCACACCCCGATTCTCTCTTGAGACATTGTATGGGTTATATGCACTCCATTACAAACTTCAAAAAGGAAAAGGAAAAATACCCAAAACTTGATCAGGCTTAACTTTCCGAAAGCTTCTCACTTGACTGCTTTTCAGCCAAACTTTGGCTCGTTTCGGTAGCGGTTGTGCTTTGATGAAACTGTGGACATCAAGACAAACGAGTGAATGAGAAAACACTGCTATTCTCTGGTGGGCTATCAGTGATATTAGATTAATAATAGATTGCAGAAGATGATTTTTGATATGCAGTGTGCAATTGTTCTTTGTCTGTGCCTTTGCTCGGTTCAGATTGCCCCAAGGCTCGCTGTTCTAGCTGAGAAGAAAACTTCAGATATTCATCATTTCCCACTCCTCAGGCTGTCAGACGCATCTTTTTGAGTTTCAGCAACACTTTCAGACTGCATTTAATCAGATCTTCTGGTAAAAAGATTGAAGCTGAATAAAAAAATGAATGAAATCTGGATCTAGGCTGCTATGTTTAATGTGTCAGAGTTTATCTGCTACTGGTAAGATGATGTAACCACACTATTCTGGAAAAAAAGAATCTTTCTCCATTGACAGCCCTTTAAAAGTAACCATGTAACCTGACAAAATGTATTAAAGGAACACTCCACTTTTTTTTGGAAATAGACTCATTCTCCAACTCCCCCCAAGTTAATAAGTTGAGTTTTACCGTTTTGAAATCCATTCAGCCGTTCTCCTGTTCTGGCGATACCACTTTTAGCATAGCTTAGCATAGATCATTGAATCCTATTAGACCAATAGCATCGCATTCAAAAATAACCAACGAGTTTCGATATTTGTAATATTTAAAACTTGACTCTTCTGTAGTTATATTGTGTACTAAGACCGGTGGAAAATGTAAAGCTGCGATTTTCTAGGCCGATAAGATTAGGAACTACACTCCCATTCCGGCGTAATAGTCAAGGAAGTTTGCTGCCGTAACATGGCAGAAGCAGGCGCAGTAATATCACACAGCACATGTGCAAATGCTAACCTAGCTGGGAACTAATTTCAGGCGCTGCGTGATACTCCGCCTGCTGCGTCCATATTATGGCAGCAAACTTCCTTGACAATTACGCCGAAATGAAAGGGTAGTTCCTAATCTAGAAAATCGCATCTTTACATTTTCCGCCGGTATTAGTACACGATATAACTACAGAAGAGTTAAGTTTTAAATAGGACAAATATCGAAACTCATTGGTCATTTTTGAACACGATGCTGTTGGTCTAATAGGATTCAATGATCTTTGCTAAGCTATGCTAAAAGTGATATCACCAGAACAGGAGAACGGCTGAATGGATTTCAAAACGGTAAAACTCAACTTATTAACTCGGGGGGAGTTGGAGAATGAGTCTATTTCCAAAAAAGCATGTTTTATTAAAAATTATGGAAGCCTTTTTCTGCCACAGAATTTAAAAAAAGGTAATTGCGACTTTTTATCTTACAATTCTGATATTTTTTTCTCAGAATTGCGTTATACAAAGTCACAATTCTGAAATATAAAGTCAGAATTGCAGGATATAAACTCGCAATTCTGAGATTTATTCTCAGAAAATATCATTTTTTTCCCCTCTTAAAACTGGACTTATAACTCACAATTGCAAGTTTATGAGGGAAAAAAGTCAGAATTGCAAGTTTATATCCCAGAATTCTGATGTGATATTTTATATATATTTTTGTTATAGTTCATATATCACACTATTCTGAGGAAAAAGTCAGAACTGCTGTTTATATCTCACAATTCTAACTTTATAACTCGCAATTGCACGTTTATATAACTCAATTTTGACTTTATAACTCGCAGTTGCGAGTTTTTATCACACAATTCTGAGAAAAAAATAAATAAATTTGCCTGTGTTTGTCTCCCAATTCGGACTTAATTTCTCAAAATTGCAAGTTCATATCACACCATTCTGAGGAAAAAGTCAGAACTGCCTGTTTATATCTTGCAATTCTGACTTTTTAACTAGCATTTGGAAGTTTATATCATGTAATTCTGAGGAAAAAAGTCAGAATTGCGAGTTTATATCTCACAGTTCAAAATTTATAACTCACGATTGCGCATTTATATCACTCAATTCTGACTTTACAACTCGCAGTTGCAAGTTTATATCACACAATTCTGAGAAGAAAATCAAAATTGGCTGTTTATGTTTCGCAATTCTGATGTAATTTCTCAAAATTGCAAGTTCATATCACACTATTCTAAGGAAAAAGTCAGAACTGCCTGTTTATATTTTGAAATTCTGGCTTTTTAACTTGCATTTGGAAGTTTATATCATGCAATTCTGAGGAAAAAAGTCAGAATCACAGAATTTATAATTCACGATTGCGCATTTATATCACTCAATTCTGACTTTATAACTCACAGTTGCGAGTTTATATCACACAATTCTGAGAAAAAAGTGAGAATTGCTTGTTTATGTTGCAATTTTAACACACAACCTTACTAACCAGAGGACCAATTTTGTTGCACAGCATCTGAAATGTTCTTATGGTCATTCTTAAATGCCCGAGCAAAGTCTGCCGTCAAAGTATTTTTGTATAATTGCCTCCCAGAATTGTCTTACACGAGTTCCCAAACAGCAGGCATCCACCTCTGAAAGCAATGACCGCATTTATTGTGTTTCATCTGCTCCACTGAGGCAAGTAATTTATTATTTATGAACAATACTATACGATTATTACGATATTGTGCTTATTTGCAACTGTTTTATGCGATATTCCAAGTTAAATTTGCAACTTTGGATGAAAACCCAGCTAATGGCTACTGTCAACTGTTTGGTTACCAACATTCTTCAAAATATCCTCTTTCATGCTCAAGAGAAGAAAGAAACTCATACAAATGTAATAAATAATAAATCCAAAGTTCAGGCATGAAACTCTAGATGCCGCAGTCAGATAGGTCTAACTAAATTTGACATAATAACATCATTATCACACGGCACAGCTGATTATCTCCTGTATCAATAGCCAATGATCTTGCTGTTCAACATTCAAATATATGACTAATGCTTGCTTTAGCAGTTGCAGCGTGCTTTAGAAACCCTCCACTTCCCCACCTCCACTTGTATAGATCTGCTACAGGGTGATTTCATGTGCAGCAGCAGTATTTCTTACATGCTCACAGCATTATGTCTGTGGATGTTTTGGCAATAGCAAGTTTCAGTAGTTGCTCTGCTGCAGCAGCAGAAACAGCTTAGTGGAAACATCTATTCCACTAAGACCAAACACATTAACACTGTAATTTACATTACCATGCTAAACTCTCCAAGAGTTGTCATGACAGAACTAATGAATACTCACTAGGAAAACGTTTCACAAGTCAATTTGAATGTCGCACTTTAAGACAATTTGATGGGCGTCAGCCACCTCAGCACTCTACTATATCCAGCCCTGAATGGCATTACACCAGCCTCTCTTGCTGAACTTTCCCTTCAAACTTTATGTTCCCCACACACAGGCTCATAAGTTCTTGTTAAACCTCACCTTTGGAGGTGAGATCGTTCAGCTATAAAATGAGCGCAGGAAGTCATGACCCATTTCCTCCAAATCCCATAAAGAGGCTGACGACAGGAGACATGCTCAAAGGAAGGCCGTTGTTCTCTGTCCAGGCCTGAGATGATTAATAGGCAGCAATCTCTTGCTTTGTCTGAATGAGAATCGGTGTATATTGCTTTCCAGGATCCTCTCACTGTGAGTAAGTCCTTATATATGAGTGTGTCTCAGTGTGAAGGTCCTGGGGGCTTTTGCTTTGTACAGAGATGACAAATGACCCGGTAGCCAGTTCCCACTTTCCTTGCTGCCCTCAGGCAAATGGTTTGTTGTTTTCTGCTCAGTTATGCAATGTTTGTTTATTTCCAGATGAATAATACCGTCTGAAAATATTGCGTCGTGCATCATTCTAATTAGGGATGCACCGATACGAATCGGCCGATAATGCTTGCGCGTTTTGTCAGTAAAGCCGGTTCTGTAATCAGCGGTAAATGCCATCAGGTGCGTGATTTCACGTTGAGCCGTATATACTACACACAGCCGTTGTTTACGGACGAGCTGCGCAAATCAATGTTCATTATCAGTGTGAATGTGCGCAACTCGTCAGTGAACAACGGCTGTGTGTAGTATATACGGCTCAATGTGAAATCACGCACCTGATGGCATTTACCGCTGATTACAGAACCGGCTTTACTGACAAAACGCGCAAGTGATTGGCCGATACGTATCGGTGCATCCCTAATTCTAATTAATACTGTTTGTATCGTGCCTTTTAAAATTTACATGCACAGTTCGAGAGTAAACAATAAAACAATTAAGTTTAAATAAATCTAAACTTTTACAAAGCTTATGAAGTCATACAGTTGAGGTCAAAAGTGTACATACACCTTGCAGAATCTGCAAAATGTTAATTATTTTACCAAAATAAGAGGTATCATACAAAATTCATGTTATTTTTTATTTAGTACTACTGACCTGAATAATATATTTCACATAAAAGATGTTCACATATAGTCCACAAGAGAAAATAATAGCTGAATTTATAAAAATGACCTCGTTCAAAAGTTTACATACGCTTGATTCTTTATACTGTGTTGTTACCTGAATGATCCAGAGCTGTTTTTTTTTTGTTTGTTTGTTTGTTTGTTTAGTGATAATTGCTCAACCGTTGTTGAATCCCTTGTTTACCCTGAACAGTTAAACTGTCCTGCTTTTTTTTCAAAAAAATCTTTTAGGTCCCACAAATATTTCTGTGTATTTTTTGTGTACCCTTTCCAACAATGACTGTATGATTTTGAGATCCATCTTTTCACACTGAGGACATCTGAGGGACTCATATGCATCTATTACAGAAGGTTCAAACTCTCACTGATGCTTCAGAAGGAAAAACAAGCCAGGGGGTGAAAACTTTTGCACAGAATGAAGAATATGTACATTCCCTCAGTTGTCCTTAGTGTGAAAAGATTTAACTAAAAATCAAAGAATTTGTGGGACCTGAAGGACTTTTCTGAAGAACAGCGGGCAGTTTAACTGTTCAGGACAAACAAGGGTCTCATTAACAACTATCACTAAACAAAAAATTCAGGTAACAACACAGTATTATAAATCAAGCATATGAAAACTTTTGAACAGGGTCATTTTTATAAATTCAACTATTATTTTCTCTTGTGGACTATATGTAAACATATTTTAAGTGAAATATCTTATTCAGGTTAGTAATAATAAAAAAAACATACATTTTGTATGATCCCTCTTATTTTGGTCAAATAATTCACATTTTGCAGACGCAGCAAGGTGTATGAAAACTTTTGACCTCAACTGTATATATGCTAGTCTAAAGATTACATTTTAGGAGACATACAGATTTAGAAATGTATAGTCTTTCTTTTCTGGGAAACTGGACAAAAATATTTAGGACTCATTCTGCACTACACAATTTTTTGTCCAAACTAATGCTCTAAAATGACAATGTCCTTCCCCTGTAATGTAACTAAAGGCTATTGGCGATTTAACAAGAAAGAAAGAACGAAAGAAAAAAACTTTGATCACTGACTACTGCTTTATCTCCACTTCCCTTCACAGCTGAGAAATCTGGGAAATTGAAATAGCCACCTTTGAGTCACCTCAGTACAAATGGTCTGACAGGTTTTGTAGACTTCACACAAAAAATAAAAATTTGCCTGTTTGCCTTTTCTAGGGCAGTGTAAGACTCTGCCTAATTTATCCTTTTGTATTTCACAGAAGAAAAAAAAGGCAAATAAATAATAACAAATTTTTCATTTTCCAGTGAGCTACCCCTTTAAATGTTTACTTGTGCCATCTTTATTAAAGTTTTGACTTCCTCCCCAACACGGTCCCTACATAAAGCAGTCAAGGATCCTCTTGCAGCAGTCTCTTAAATCATGTGCTGAGTAAATGACAGAAAATGATTACATTTTTTGCCAGGCGTGGCACTGCGTTTTCACCCTGCTCTGAAAGACTAATCATACTGACTCAATGATGGAGGGTTTTTTTCTAGGCTAGCAGTTTCATAAATCATATAGTTCCTTCAATGATCAATAAACAATTATTTATAGAGATGTGGGGAAATACATTCTTTGCAAACTGTGGATGGTTCTGTTGCTTCCTATCCAATATAAATATCTTGTGCCAGAGATGGTTTGTAGACAGTTTTTCTCAGTATTCACCTCTTTGTGGCAGACACTCCGTTATTTCAGACAAACACACCATCATTTGTTTGGCCTGCATTCTCAAGATTGGTTCCTGCCTCTCAGTGGAGACAAATGATTGTGTTCTTTCTTCTGACAAGCAGTCAATACTTCATTTTGTTACAGCTCTAGGATCTCCTCTTAGACTCACAAGGTTTTTGGGGTAAAGGTTTGCAGCATTTTGCAGTAGACCTAATAGATTTTCACCATTTTCACTATTTTCACCATTTAAAAACTGAGAGTTGTTTAAGACTAAAAATCACTTGGCACAAGACAAACATAGCCAAATAAAAATAGTAAAATCTCCACCAAATGGAATGGAAAATAAGTATCTAAATGACAAAAGATACTGAGAAACGGTCTGAGGAACAAAATGCATTTGTGGTCAGCTAAACTGAACCAGGATTTTCAGGGCAAGAATCTTCTCAACAATCGTGTTTGTTCTTATCATTTCAAGTCAGATAGGTGAAATATTAGGCTAATATCTTAATTAATACTGCTTGTATGTATCTTTAGTTTGTCAAAATATTGCGTCCTTTTCTGCTTGTTAAATCCTTCTGTATGTGATTTAACAGCTTCCACACATTTTTTTCTGTGGTTTAGACAGCATAAATTAGCAGATCAATGTATTCAGTAGTACATTAACCGTGCAGTCCATGCTGTTGTTAACATCAGAGTATCGCCAAAATGTTAATTTACTCACCCCCTTGTCATCCAAGATGTTCATGTCTTTCTTTCTTCAGTCATAAAGGACTGAGGAAAACATTTTAGGGTTTCTCTTCATTTAGTAGACTTCTATGGTGCCCCTGAGTTTAAACTTCCAAAATGCAGTTTAAATGCAGCTTCAAAGGGCTCTAAATGATCTCAGCCGAGGAAGAAGGGTCTTATCTAGTGAAACGACCAGTTATTTTCTAAAAAAAAATTGCCAATTTGTATACTTTTTAACCTTAAATGCTCAACTTGTCTAGCTCTGCGTGTGTTCTGTGTATTCCGATTCAGTACAGTTTTTATGTTAAAAAACTCCCATCTCATTTTCTCCTCCAACTTCAAAATCATCCTACATCGCTGCAGAAGTACCGACCAAGTGTTTGCAAAGTAAACGTGCAAAGAAGATCAAATGCCCTTTACAAAAAAAGGTAAAACTGCGATGTAGGATTTTGAAGTCCACTATATGGAGAGAAACCCTGAAATGTTTTCTTAAAAAAAAATGAAGAAAGAAAGACATGAACATCTTGGATGACAAGGGGGTGAGTAAATTATCTGTAAATGTTTGTTCTGGAAGTGAACTTCTCCTTTAATAGATGTACAAGATAGCAAATGGATGCATATTCTGCAAATAAGCAAACTGCCCCTCAGTGATCAAACTTTCAATATCAGTCAAAATGTGTGGTAACAAATGAAACAACCTAAAAAACAATGGTGAAATGTCATCTTAAGCATGATAAACAACTACAGCTGATTTAGCACTTACTTACAGTCACTTATAACCAAAATGGTATCAACATATTTACAAAAAACAATGTCAAAATACGTCATTTTCCACCTTATTTTTCAACGGGGAATGGGGAAGTAAGTAAGTCAATGTGCAAGACTTTCGGTTCATTAGCCACGTAAATAAAGAGAAGAATAACAAAGTGCCATAAACGTTAAAACTGTTTGCACTAGGCAAGGCAAGGCAAGGCAATTTTATTTCTAAAGCACGTTTACAACAGCGACTGCTGACCAAAGTGCTGTACAATTCAAACATAACTTCACAAAACAATATTCAACAATTTCAATGCATAAATTACACACATGCATACACTTATACTTAAATAAAAACAAAAGGCTAAAGAATAAAAATATGTCTTAAGATGAGATTTGAAGCTTACAATATCTGGAGACTACCTAATATATGCTGGTAAATCGTTCCACAATCTAGGGGCAGCAATCGAGAAGGCACGATCACCTTTTAATTTCAGACGTGATCGAGGCACGAAAAGCAACCTATCGGATAACCGTAATGTTCTACCACAGTTTCTACACTGTAAAAAATTTGCTGTAGTTCTGCAGCTGGTTGCCAGTAACTTACTGTAGATTTTTAATTTATGTTATTTACTGGCAACAGTTTGTTCAAAGTTAAATGAACATTAAACATTAACAAGTCTTTGTCTTTACAGAATAAAACTATAAAATAACAACCTACTGCAAAGCATTCTGAGAACCAGAAACCTTCATCAACCTTTTTCTGTTTTTTCCTTCAGAATGCTTTGCATGAGGCTGTTATTTTAGTTTTATTCTGTAAAGATAAAGACTTGTAAATGTTTAATGTTCAATTAACTTTGAACAAACTGTTGCCAGTAAATAGCATAAATTTAAATCTACAGTAAATTACTGGCAACTAGCTGCCAGTAATACTGTAATTTCTACAGATTTTGTTTACAGTGTAGGGAGGAGGAGATCTGAAATATATTCAGGAGCTTGACCATGTAATCCTTTGTAAGCAAACAGCAACACCTTAAATTTAATGCGATATTCAACGGGCAGCCAGTGTAAAGAAGCAAGAATCGGTGATATATGATCCCTCTTTCTAGTTCCGGTAAGGAACCTGGCAGCGGCTTTCTGTACCAGTTGCAGACGAGATAAAGTAGATCTAGACACACCAAGATAAAGTGAGTTACAATAATCGAGCCTAGACGTAACAAACGCATGAATCACAGTCTCCAAGTCTTTTGGCGATAAAAATGATTCACGATAGATCTAAGATGATAAAAACTGTTTTTAACAACTGCGTTAATTTGTTTATCAAACTTTAAATCATTGTCAAATATCACCCCTAAGTTTTTCACATGAGCATGGGAGTTAGCAGATAGTGAGCCTAACTGATTGTTAATCAAAGTAATAGAGGCAGGTGGGCCAAAAACTACAATCTCAGATTTGGAGTCATTCAATGTTAAAAAATTTGCAGCGAGCCAGGATCTAACTTCGGTCAGACAATTTAGCAAAGGAAATATATTGCAATTGTCCTTATGGTTTAGCTGAAAATAAGCCTGCGTGTCATCCGCATAAAAATGATAAGGAATGTTATATTTCTGAAAAATACGACCCAAAGGAAGCAGATATAACGAAAATAACAATGGACCCAAAATAGAACCCTGAGGCACACCACAATTTAAAGGAACTGAAGAGGAAGAGAAATTTCCAATCTCCACCGAAAAAGATCTGCCAGAGAGGTAGGATTTAAACCATTCTAGCGCAGAGCCTTGAATACTCACGCAAATTCTCAATCTTTCAAGTAGGATTTTGTGATCAATGGTATCAAACGCTGCACTTAAATCTAAAAGGACTAGAATGGAAGACTTTCCTAAGTGGTCTGCTGCCACTAACAGATCATTCAACACCTTTAACAAAGCAGACTCCGTACTATGATACCTCCTAAAACCCGACTGATGCTTGTCTAACAAATTATTTGAAGTTAGATATGCTGTCACTTGATGAAAAATCACTTTCTCCAAAACTTTAGATAAAAAAGATAGTTTTGAGATAGGACGATAGCTATCGAGGCTATAAGGATCAAGGCTGGCCTTTTTTCTAAGGGGATTTACCACTGCATGCTTTAAAATTAAGGGAACAGTGCCTTGGGATAGACTACTATTTAAAATGAGTAAAATTAAGGGTTCAACTGTTCCTAAAACCTAAACGAGGAGGTACAACAACAAGAGAGCAGAAGGAAAGCTTCATTTTCTGAAGCACTTCAGAGAGAAAGGAGGGAGAAACAGGGTCAAACTCAGTCAGAGAAACAGAACATGGATCAGTAATAGAGACATCCGGGTCAAACTGCCTAATACAGGAACGAATACAGTTGATTTTATCGACAAAATAATGCAGAAACTTTTCACAAATTGTGGAAAGGCATCAGGAAATAAAAGAGTAGAAGGATTTGATCAATAGTGTTCAAAATCTTAGGACTGTGAGCATGTTTTGAAATCAAACTAGCAATATAACTTTCCCTGGCAGTCTTGACTGAGTGCTGATAATTTGTCATACAGGCTCTCATGATATCATATGAGACTTGGAGCTTATCCTTCTTTCACTTTCTTTCAGCCTTCTTCCATTCCTGTCTAGAAGTCCTAGTAACATTATTAAGCCATGGTTTCACCTGAAGTTTGTGTTTCATAATTTTAATAGGGGCAACAGAGTTCAAGACATTGTTACAGTGAAAATTTAATTGAGAAAGCTGCCACAGACAGATCTAAAAAGGAAGTCTTGATGGAGCAAATGTCACTCGAAAATGCATCTGCAAACAAACACTCAGTAGAAGAGTTCACAGAACGGATTTTGCAACCACGGGGTATAGAATCAGCCATTGGAATATTAAGAACCGTTACAGCGCGAATTGAGCGTTCCGGGCGTTTGACGCGCGTAATGCGTGATTCGCGCGAATCGCACAAGTTGAAAAATCTGAACTTTGGCGAAAATTCATGCCGCGTTAACCAACCAGGAGCTTGCTCTAGTAGTGAAGGAGGCAAAAATCCGAAAAACAATGGAGGGCAAATACTCGGAGCTGTACCAAACATCTTATTACTTTTATAGAAACAGGAATAAAAAGGATCTTGCTTGGAAGAAAGTGAGTGACGAGGTCGGACAATCTGGTAAATTGTAAAAAATGCTCTTTACTCAATTTGAGCTATGTATATATACATATTGAGACTACAAGCTAGCCAGCAAATTGAGCTTACTCGCCGTATTTTACAACTACTTTCCCGCTGACGAGTGGCAGAAGCCCCTCCTTGACGCGAAGTCGCGTCTGTTGTGAAGTGAATATCACGCGCAAATGAAGCGAGTAAACTCAAAATGTTCAAGCTTCCAACTACGCTTGAACTATTCACGTTGAACTATAAATTGCGCTATTCGCGTCTGGTGTGAACGCATCATTACAGGAAAATGTGGATAGTAACTTATGTTTTGCCTCAGTCAAATCCTCCACATGTTAAAGCTCTGTATTAGGATATATATCGTGAGTCGTCAGCTCAATACAGAATGAATCACTGAATCAGTGCTCGAGAACTGCGGTAAACGGATCAGTCCAATTCATGAACGAATCATTCATGAACCAGTTCAACATCACCATTGCGACATATCGTTTTTTTTTTTTTAAAGAAGAACAGAATATTTTGTTCTGAACTGTATGAAGTAAAATGTAAGCTTTGAAATGTAGGGAAGTATAAACGTTCTCAAAATAAAAATGGGTGACAAGTATAATAATTATCTGCCGCCTAATTATAGTGTAAACAAAATGTACCACGCGTTTCACATGAATAAGGATAATCCACAGTTGGATCAAATAACCACCACAGTAGCGGATCCTGGCCTCCGTGCCAGCAGACTGCGATTATAAACTCTGCTGAGTCCCATGCTGAGGCAAGTCGATGGATTTCTGGGGGTTTCATTTCCACAATTCACCTGTGCAACCACATTCAATCTCCACATTGTGGTGTTCTCTACAGAGAGATGTAAATAGGAACACTGACATGATTCCCCAGTGGTGATGCACTAGGTAATGAAATGGAGCGAATGCCCTTGAAAACAGATTATGGGGGAATAAAAAACCTTTTGTTCCAGGTGCATTCATGAGATTCACTTCAGTATTACTGAAGGACAGGACATTTGTCAGCAAAGAAGCTGAATTCAAGGCTTGATTGGTTTTAGCAACCTAATCATGACATAAACTCAAACTTGAAGAGAACTTTTCATCACAGAAACGTGTTTGCTAAAAACAATCCAGCAAAGAGAAAATGAAAAAACACGACGATCATCAAATATGGTCAAATAAATGCATGACATAAATTTTTCTGCTTTGTATCGCTATTGTGGCTATAAGGAAGACTGTGTCAAATGTTCATCTCATTCCCTTTTGAATTCATGCCACATCTGAGCTGTTTCCTCTAGGTTTGATACTTGCACCTGCAGTGAGGAAAAAGACAGCACTTGTTCTCTGTAAACAGACACGTCTCGCCACCTCTCCAGGTTAAGAGGATGGCTGTAGCTTGCTGAAGAGTCTGAAAGAAAACTTCCTAGGACAAAACTCTGGCTCTGGATCAACCAGGTGCAACTGCTCGCTTTCTCCAATCTCAGCTTTTCAGGCACATGATCTTCAGCGACTTACTCAGCAATGTTCTCTCACAGGTTTAGTATTGTTGATGTGAAAAGGTATCACAAAATAACGCAGTTTAAAGAAAATAACGTTGTGCATGGACTGAAATAGCTGGAAATACAAACGTGTCATTTATCTTGTTCATTATATGATGTATTATGCATTGCTGCAATTTATAATGAAACCATTTGTTTTATTACCCTTGTAGTAAAGCACGGCGCACTTTCAGAGTAGGTTTTTCTTTTGAATAAGTAATTGCTTAATGACCATTAAAAAAAAGCAGGCGTGGCCATTTGTAAATTTTATAGGTCTGGCTATGGTCTTATTCGTGTCCAGCTAATTTTAGCTGTACAAAACAGCTTGTTTTGCTGCTTGATATTGGTATGTCTTACCATATTATTTAATGTATTATCTTAAAGGTCCACTGAAGTGCCTTGAAACACGCAGCGTTATTCTACGTGGTGACGTACTTTTAACTGAAACAAAAAGATATCGCCCAGCCCCGCCCACTAATTTTGAATAGCCAATAGCGTTCCATTTATATCTGCTCGGGGAAGAGCCGTTGAGCTCGGAAAAGCCGCATTTGTAAGCTTATGACAGCCACAGACTAATAAATTACCCCACAGATTCAATATGAAACTTGCTAAAACGAAATCGTGATCATTATCATGCTGAGGCTGTGTAGTTTAATACATGCCGACCACACATATGAGCGCTTATGATCAGCTCCGCGTCTCTGTGTAGGGGGCGGGACAATACGGACTCTAGAGAGCATTTGATTGGACAGAACGTTTGATGAGAAACTGAAGTGCACGGTGATATCATCCAAATCCTTGATTCGTATTGGCGGAAGTGACGAGACTGTAAGTTTTGAATGCCCATATCTTGTAAACGCGAATTTTGTCTTTGTTTTGCAGCACACTAGCTTATAGATCACCTTAAGGCTAATATATTCATATTAAAAGACAAAAAACTTTAATTTTGATTTCAGGGGGACTTTAAAGGTCCCATATCGTCAAAATCAAAATTTCCTGGCTTTTTTCATGATAACTAAGGTCTAGGGGCTATCTAACTACCATATGAGTTTCAAAACAGTCAATCCACAGTAAACTGCACACAGCCTGCTTAAAGTAGCTGTTCATTTTCACGAGCAGCTGTGACTTCCGTAACGATGTGACGTCCGATCGACTCAAGTCACCGCCTTCTGTCACAAACCAACATCCCACCCTCCTTTTGTCAAACCCCCAGACAGTGATGGGCAAGCTACTTGGAAAATGTAGTGAGCTAAGCTAACAGTTACTCTTCATTAAATGAAGCTTAACTACACTAAAGCTACAGCCTTTGGTAATGTAGCAAGCTAAGCTACAGCATCATGGCAAAAGTAGTTCACTACATCTAAGCTATTTTTTAAAATTTCATTTTTCTATTGAACCAACATCATACAAAGTCAGTGCTCTCTCAGTGATCAATTAAATTGTCAGTCATACAGGCATGCAAGTTCAGTTTAATTGTTTATTCAACCACTCTTCCAAACCAATTTGGCAACAAAAATCTGTATCATGTACAGGGCTGGATTTATCTCATATTCTGGGGGGTTGAATTCTTTCTTGAAAAAAATAAAAACAAAAAAGCAATGGCACCAGTCTCACAATATTAAACGAATAAAACAGGGAAAACACAAAATTTGTAAATAAAATAATTTTATACATATTATTGAATAACATAGTCTATATATGAATGGGTGTTCGTCAACTGATTGCATGTCGTCAGAGTTTACAGTGTTGACAGCTTCGTAATAAATAGCCTAAAGGAAGCGCTGTAGATTTGTTGTATATAGCTACTAAAATATGACAGACCGCACAAAAACAGCACTTTAATTTACTGCCGTGTTTGAACAAAGATAGTGATTGATTTCATGAATACAGGAGCCTGATTTTTTTAATTGTCAGAATCTATAGTACATAACAAATACAAAAATAAAAACAAATCACAAACTTTTGCAGTCAAGACTGTGAATAAAAGACAAGTGTGGAATGTAAGCCAGATTTGGCCCAGACTCTGTTACTATCTGGGAAGCAAAGCTAAATTCTATTGTAAATTTGTTAACTGACAGTAAGAATATATAACCGAATCAAGCGGCTATTTTCGTTTGCAGAAGGTAAAATGCATTAACGTAAAAATTTAACCGACAGGTCACAGCGGCTAGGCCTATAAGTCACATTTGTGACCCTGGACCACAAAACCAGTCATAAGGTTAAATTTTACAAAACTGAGATATACACATCATATGAAAGCTCAATAAATAAGCTTTCTATTGATGTATAGTTTGTTAGGATAGGACAATATTTGGCCGAGATTCATCTATTTGAAAATATGGAATCTAAGGGTGCAAAAATATCAAAATACTGAGAAAATCACCTTTAAAGTTGCCCAAATTAAGTTCTTAAAAATGCATATTACTAATCAAAAATTACATTTTGATAGGTTTACAGTAGGAATTTTACAAAAAATCTTAATGTAACTTGATCTTTACTTAATTTCCTAATGATTTTTGACATAAAAGAAAAATCAATAATTTTGACCCATACAATGTATTTTTGGCTATTGCTACAAATATACCCCAGCGACTTAAGACTTGTTTTGTGGTCCAGGGACACATTTTATTATATTCTGAAATAAACAGGCCTACAGCATAATGTTATGACATTATTTCCCTCACTCCACAACAAATCCTTTAACTTTAATCTTATTCAGAACAGAACAATGATGAAATAAATAAATAAATAAATTTGCCTAAACAATCCAAAACAAATTGTGAAAGTAAAGATGGGCTTATGTAGACTACCTCTCTTGCCACAAATACAAATGTTTCCATATCTGCAATGTATTTGAAGCAAAATTATTATGCATTGGGTGCTTTGTACTTCATGCACGTCGACGGAAAATATCATGATGAGCAAAAATGTGCCACAGGACCGGTGGTCATGCTGAACTGCATGTTATACACACTATTTAAATTGACTAGTGTAACTTTTGGGTGACTGTGTTTTATTTTTCAAATGAACATAGTGTGCGCGTAAGACACCAGCGCGATCAAACAGCTGAATATCATATTCTGTCATGTTGGTCATAGTAAAGGCATAATTTGCTACTGCAAAGTCCAAAGCAGTTTGAAGTATTCAGAATATTAGCAAAGATTATTATAATTCGTTTAGACTAGAACACGGTTTCATTCTTATTTTGCTATGGAACCTGGACGTTTTTTGTTTGTTTGTTTTTACTAACGAACCGAAATATTTTGCCTTTCGCCATGAATTTGACACCCACTCTCTGCCCATCTTGTACTTCTGAGTTTGAGATCTTCCCAGAGCACTAGCCTGCTTCAAATACTAAAATCAAGGCGCCCATCACTAGCATTGCAGATTATACAGTTTTCTGTTGCTATGTGGGCGCTCAGTTTTTTTCTGACATTTAGCTAAAATATAGACAACAAAAGTCTCGACAACCAGTGCTAGACTAAGACACACTTTTCTCATATCTTCGAATGCAAAAAAAAAAAAAGAACATTAGCCTCCTTTATTAATGTACTTTCAATCAACACTTCTTTATTTACCTCAAGTCTGCAAACACGCTGAGATGCTTCAAACTGCGTGCCGCACTTCATTCACGAGAGAGGCGGGAGGAATAATACGGTTTGACTGACAGTTTAATGAGCCAATGGCATCACGAGGTTTAGTGGCGGTGGCGTCGCTTACTGACCCGGGATCAGTGATCCGTAGCAGTTATATTTCCGATTTGAGCTTAAAGTATAGAACAATATATAGCTTGTAGCTTTTGTTGACGCTACCGCGTTACTTGATCAAAATAATAGCTTAGCTACTGAAAAGCTATTTGATTCAGAAAACAGCGACGCTACCACCACGCTACTGAGAAATGTAGTTAAGCTAGTAGCGTCACTACTTGTAGCGACGCTACTGCCCAACACTGCCCCCAGACAACAACGCATCCATTCCATTGAGCAACAACAACAGGAAAACAAGTTGAGAAAACCCTGTTCAGTCAATAGATGTCAAGCTACGATCATTGCACAGGCTTCAGAACAACGTTAATATAAGAGACCAGCGGCACGTCAACTTCAGCCTCTTTCACACAGCGATTCCGGTAAATACACGGATAATGTGTCCCACGATTTGTTCCGGAATTGTTTAATTTGGTTCATTCACAGTTGTTTTCCGGAATCTGTGCGTGCTTTACACACAAACCATAAAGACATGTGACGTTTGGATGTGAGATGTAATGCGACGCATACGTTTCACTAAACTGAAACTAACCTGAACAAACTGTGCTTCAGCGCTGATAGTGAGGAGCTGGCTCTGCCTGATGATCGCTGCTTCATTCCACTTTGCAGGTAACGTATTTTTTCGTTGTGAAGAGTCGCTTGATAACGTGCATCATTACTACAACACTGCCTTTAGGTTCTGGCTTTGGTTCACACTGTTCCCGTAATTTTCCAGAATCAGCGCGCATTGTGAAAGGGGCTTTACTAAAGCAACAGTTATGTAGCCTACTGCATTCGGTGTTTGTAAAAGAAAAAACATTAATGATCATTCTAAAATATCCTGTTGAGTATCAGCTCTCTCTATTGCTCTGAGCTCGCTTACGCTTACAGCATACATGACCGTAGTTACCTGTGATTGGCCTGGTTGTGCGTCACTCAGAAAACAACAGGCCAATCAGAAGAGAGGCTCATGAATATTAATTAGATGGGCCAAAATCGACCTGTTTTTGACAGAGCTCCTAAAAAAGGAGCTGTAAAAATATATTGAGATGGATTTTGGCACTTATACCGCAAATATATATTCTTAAGGACATCAACAAATAAAATAAACCTCCAGAAATGTGTACGATATGGGACCTTTAAAGGTGCAGTGTGTAGATTTTTGCGGCATCTAGCGGTGAGATTGTGAATTGCAACCAACAGCTCCCGTCCACCGCTCACCCCTCCCTTTACAGAAGCTACGGTGGCCCACACGGGATTAAGATGTCGTCGTTTTAGACAGCAAAGAGTAATGAGGTTTCTTTTAAAACGTAAATTAAGTAATTATATTTACTTAATAATTAAATAAAACGATGTTATTGTGAATATTACAGTTACTTGTTCATCACTGTGTCAGTGTTTTTCCGCTAGAACAACAGTGATAAAACGCGATCTGTAGAGCAGTTTGTCCGTTTAGGGCTACTGTAGAAACAATACAGCGACTTCCATGTGAGGGGACCCGCGGTGTATGTAGATATAAACTGATAATTCTAAGGTAATAAAAACATAATGGTTCATTAAGTAAGGTCTTTATACATCCCTGAAAACATAGTTATGTATACTATATTGCATTTCTGTCTAGAGATCCTCTGAAATATTACACATTGCACCTTTAATTATGAACAAACTGGTTTGTAGTGCAAACCGACCGGTAAGACCAAACCATAAGTCGTAGAGACTTGAAACTTGGAGGGATGGTAGTACTCACACCACCAACAACGTCACCAAGGCTCGCCCCAATCGGCCTGACGGGGGTGCTACAGCGATCAAAAGTATGAAATCGCTCATAACACTTAAACTGAAATTTTCAGGTATTTTGGATTTTTTGAAAAACCTACTTTTGTAAACTAGTCCTAGGTTTTTTAGCCTGATCGGAACCAAACCAATGCAGAGAGATTCTCTTTAGAGTGAAAATCAATATTTGTCAAAAAAAAGTTGAACTTTCGACTCACCGTCGCAAAGGGACGCCAAAATGTTCAAAAGGGGCAGGGTCACTTTTAGTAAAATGCTGATAACTTCTGAATGGAATGAGATACTTTCGTTAAACTCAGAACACTTGTGTAAGAGCTCAATCTGGGGTCACAGGACAACAATTACGGAGCCTAGCCACTTGGTGGCGCTACAAGAGGGAAAAAATATAAAAATGGCTATACCTACGCAACCCTTTGTCCTATCATCATGAAAATGGTCCAAAATTTCACAAGTGCCTTTTAGGACATTTGCATAATTAAAAAAAACATAGCTGCCATTGGCCGATGAAGTTTGAGCATCTGTTAGACAAGGTTAATGGAGGCTGAAACTTGCCTGTGAAGCCTGTTCGACTCACGGCCTAAAAAATAAAAAAAGGTCTGTGAGAAATTTGAAAGAAATCATCCACTGGGGGCTATATTGCATTTTTCAAGGGCGTAAACGATTGTAGATTGCGCGTTTTTTTACACATACATGCAATATTCGTATCATATGATAGAACTCCTTATTCCGGACAACATTGCCTCTACAACCACTGCTGTCAATCAAATCGTTTGTTAAATGATTGCAATGGTGTAAAAACCTTCTTTTGTGAACTAATCCTATAGGCTTTTTCACTCAATCTGGGAAAAACACTGTACAATTCTCTGGACTCTCTAGGTCAATAATTATCCAAAAAATGTTGAAATTTACCTTTTTGGAAGCTATAATGGGGTCGTTCAGAAAAGGGGCCTGTCCAAATTTACTCAAAATCCTAAAACAAAACAAAAAAACACTGCGGTACATTTTACTGGACATTAAAAAAAACATAATATTTCTATGGTAAATTACCTAGATTTGTCAAAAAGCTTTTTTTAAATAATTGATTTAGGTGGTTACAGGCTTGCTAAATGTCTTTTTTTATATGTGCTCAAATGCTTTAAAGAGCTTGAACCCTGGTAATTTCTCCTTGCAGCTATATTTCTTCTTGTTACTTCCATTAGCAACTTACTTCTGCGTTGAAGAATAAGCTGGATGTAGTATAAAAGTGTGTAGTATGAATGTAATCTGTACTTTCACTAGGGTGACCATATTCTGAGAATCCAAAAAGAGGACATCCCCCCCCCCCCCCCCCCCGATTCAGCAAAAGTACCCAAGTGCTCAATGTTGACAAAGCGCTTTTAGAAATCACACATTTATTTAAATTCTCTTTCTGTTTGAACTGAATCTTACATGAAAACCTTATTGCCCTGTAAAAAATATAATCTCTTTAAGTATTTTCTTTATACAGGACTAAAGCAAACATAAATAAATAATAGATAAAATGCTTAAATAAGAATTGCATTGTTAAAATTTTTTTTTTTTTTTTTTTTTTGCAATTTGTCTCGTTTGTTTTGTTTTGACAATTGGGTCTTTAACGTCATCAGACAGGTACCCAGGGCTGGACTGGGGTTAAAATTCAGCCCTGGACAAATTCAGCCCATCCGGCCCACAAGTTCCACATGAAAGTTTTCTTGGGTTCCCTGGTGAAAAAAACCCTAGCTAAAACCAGCCTGTGCTGATTGGCTGGTTTTAGCTGGTCAGCAGGCTAGTTTTAGAAGGGTTTTGACAACTTTTCCGGCTTGGCCAGGCTGGTCTTAGCTGGTCAGGCTGGGAAACCACCAACTAAAAGACCAGCTAAAACCAGCTACTTCCAGCCTAAACTGGCCAACCAACCTAGGCTGGTTTTAGCTGTTTATTTCAGCAGGGTTATATGGTATTTAATTGGAGTACATAAATGAATAAAACAGGACATAAACAAATAATGATAAATACTGCTGAATTCAAATGCAACAAACTTAATTGCATTTTTGTCACAGAGAAATGCATGCAGTAAAGCATTGATTTTGAGCTAGAATGCAGGAAATTTGTTGCTAATAAATTATGTAATAAAAAAACATTCAGTAACAATAATCATCACCCTCATGTCGTTCCAAAACTGTATGTCTTACTTTCTTCTGTGGAACACAAAAGATATTTTGTAGAATGTAATCAAACATATTTGGTTACCCTTGATTTCTACTCTATAGACAAAAAAGTTTTTAATTTCTCAAAGTATCTTCCTTGATGTTACACAGAAGAAAAAAAGTTCATACAGGATTAAATTTACATGATGTTGAGTAAATGATGACAATTTTTATTTTTGGGTGAACTGTCCCTTTAAGAACTTTATTATGTAAAGTAAACACCTAATTTATATAAGACCCATATTTAATTCTTTAATCAGCTTATTGAATTAACATTTTACTCCAATTAAAACGAATTACAACTAAACATTTAAAAGAAAGAAATTATTGCTTAGAATATTAGTATTAGTAAGACGGTGGTCACAAGAAAACATTAGTTATATGGTTTTTAAAATAAATAGTAATAATAAACTATGAAATTTGTAATAATTTTGTTTGACAGTAATTATTTATTGGCGTTTTCCACTTGATCATGCAGTGACATTATCCAATGTCGTGGCTGTTTTCAGCCAGCCCAGCAGAACTTACAGATCCTTTAATGTTCTCATATCACATGACTGTATAACACAATTCTGTGTGTTATCTGAATGGATCAAGCAACTTACACTGTTTATCACTGTACATCGTGGCAGAAGTGCAGCGCGCCTTCGTCAGCACTGTGCGGGTGATTGATCCCACCGCTTCACACTTTTCGGCTATTTGCGGTTTTGAATGCGCTATAATTTAAAATAGCGCCTAATATGGGGGAGGTCTCCCTCGCTTCGGTGATCGGCCCACTGGGAATGTCCCGGTGCTCCCGATGGCCAGTACATCCCTGCAGGTACCTCAGAATAATGCCGGTGTGCTGTGGCTGCATTTAAAGTGTTGAATTAATGACGGTCAGTGAAATGACGTAAAAAACCCGGACATTTTATGATATTTTACGAAATCCCCCCGGACATAATTTTATAGCCAAAAAGGAGGACATGTCCGGGTAAAAGAGGACGTATGGTCACCCTACTTTCACCATGTTTTCATTCTCATGTGATCTACCAGTGTCAATTGAGTTGCCAAAATGTTATGCAAGTTCTTATTTTTATGACCTGATATTGACTGGGCACCCTAATAGCCTCAAATCCTCATGTAAGTTATGATTTTCAAAGCCTGTTTGATAGTTCTATTTCTCAAAACATTTTCTATTCAAATAAAAATTCTATAAACCTCCAGTTGTCTGCTTGAGAAATCATATCCAAGGTCAGCTGAGTGCATATTTGCAGACGGAACTCATTCAAATAAAAGCACTGTCTGCAATCACAGCACAAATCGGAAAGATGGGCTCTGAACTTTTGCTCCTTAGTCAAAAAGCCTTGGATTTTAGATAAACTCAAATAACCTCAAGTAGAGTATTTCTCTGTCTCTGTATCCCTCTTCCATTCACTCCTACGCATTAGTGACATTGACAAGCTTAGCACCGAGAAAACCTTTTCAGTTTGCAGCTGTTATGCAGATCGCTTTCAGCCCTGTTTACTTAAGCTACAAATTCCAAACAACACAAAAGTTGTTTATCTTCATTAAAGAGGTGAATTAAAGGAAATTGACTTGTCAGAAATGATTTACTGCACAGGCACTTCAGTTCATTGCTTTTTAGCACAGCAACAAGGATGGAACAGAGGAGCTGCGCGATAACAGCATAAATTACAACCCTAAAATCACTCCCTGCACATCATTGATTTTTAATGTGTTAGCTAACATGATCCTAGCTTTTTAATTACCACTAAATATTTGATATAAATCTCAACAGAAGTGAGAATAGCTGAGAATTATTTCTGCTTATTTAAAGCATACTGTCACCCAGGCGGTTATGGCAGAATTTGACAGTTGTAGGCACATACACTGTATTGACAGATACCACACAGAAAGATGAGTCAGAGCACTTGTTCTGCAAATACAATTTGAATCTTACATATATGTGGATCATTTTACAGAATTGGTGCAAACTGCTGTCCCACAAACTAAAAACACATTTAAAAAGCATGTAAGTATTCAAAACCTTAATTGTTTACTAATATCCTTTTATAATCTATTGAAACCCACAATAATATTTTAAAATATCAGTAAGCACAAATTTATTAAAAATAAAACACTGAAATAAGTACATTGTACATTGTGTAAGTATTCATACCCTTAACTCAGTACATAGTTGAAGCACCTTTACAGCCTCAAGTCTTTTTGGGTATGATGTGACAAGCTTTGCACATCTGCATTTGGCAATTATCTGCCATTCTTTGCCTCACCGTTTCACCTCTCAAGCTCTGTCAGCTTGGATGGGGGCTGGCAGACATTTTCTAGAGTCCTAGTTGTTCCAATCATCTTCCATTATGGATAATGTTTCTGTGAACCTTCAATGCAGCAGATTTTTTTCTGAACTCTTCCCTAGATCATTGTCTTAACGCATCTTGACCTCAGTACTTGGTTTTTGCTCTGATATGCATTTTCAGCTGTTAGACCTTTTCTGAGAGGTGTGTGCCTTTCTAAATCATACTCAATCAAATAAATTTTCCACAGTTTAACTCCACTCGAAGTGTAGTAACATCTAGAAGCAATATGAATGCTCCTGAGCTAAATTTCGAGTGTCCGAGAAAAGGGTATGAATACTTATGCAACGGGATCTTTTCAGTTTTTTATTTCTAATAAATTTGCAAAGTTGTTACAAACCTTTTTGTGCTTTGTCATTATGGTGTATGAGATGTAGATTGATGTGGAAAAAAAGTAATTTAAAGCAGTTTAACATAAGGCTGCAACAGAACAAAACGTACCAAAAAAAGGAGTATGAATACTTTCGCAAAGCACTGTATATGTGGGCCATTTTACAGAATTGGTGCAAATTGCTGTCCCACAACCTAAAAACACATTTAAAAAGCATTTAAGTATTCAAAACCTTAATTGTTTACTAATATCCTTTTATAATCTATTGAAAGCCACAATAATATTTAAAATATCAGTAAGCTTAATATATTTAAAATTATCATTTAGTGGGCACTTCCAATTGGGAGGTAGCTGTCCCGAACCCTAACCCCTACATTTAAATTTATTAAAAAGATATTGAAATATCATTGTTGTTAAAAATATCTTTGTAAATTAAATAACTTTATGTAAAAAAATATGTTGCTCATTTTCATTTTCATGTCACTACCACTGATCTATAATAGAGTCATTATATAGATCAGTGGTCACTACCAAAACAATGTATGTTTTAGTCCATTGGCTAAAACATTACATTTATGATCAGGAAATATTCCTGTGTCCCTCTCTTTCATAGCTACATGGTGA
>NC_133385.1:19371652-19469152 GCF_049309525.1 Garra rufa
AAAATACAATATGAGAATTAACTGCACAATTACTAGAAAAGACACATTGTTTTCAAGACGTTTCCAACTCTGACTTGGAACCAATTCTGTAGGAAGGCCCAGTTATGAGGATTTTATGTGGTACATTAGCTTATGAAGCAAGCTCTTGTTAGCAAGAGAGAAAAAGGTCACTGTACACAGTGTTTACAGTCTTGAAATAATGTTTATGAAGCATTTCACCTTGAAATCCAAGTCTATGTTTACTCACTATAAGAACCTCTTATTACTGAAGACGTACAATGCTGTAAGTCATACAGCCATATTTCTCCTGCCAGGTGAAATCCACCAAATGTACAAACATAGATGTCCAGCAAATAACTATTTTTTAAAATTATTATATTATTATTTATTTTTTAATATAGTTCGCCTCTAGTCATTTCTTCCTCATTAAAACATCTTATTCTCTTTGCAAGCCAATTAAATCACTCATGCACAGATTCATTATGAATATTTTCTTATATAAAGACTGCTTTTTGAATAGCAATTTCTAGCTTACGACCCACTCATATGATATGACTAATAGGCTTTTGGAAAGTGTGATATTCCAAGAAATCTTATACCTAATATATCAGTATAATGTTTTTCTTGTCATTATATCAGCATTGTTAGTCGGTTCATTTGCATTTACATGTCCGCAGCTTTAAACATCATTAATCACCTGGTTTTTCTATCTATTTTGTTGACACTGGGTATCACAGGAATTTGTCTCAGCTGCTTTGAGTCCTACCTCACCCTCATCCTTTTGGGTGTCTTGAAACAGGGCCTTGTCAAAGTCACATCGACTTGTCGTTGGGGTACCTCAAGGTTCAGTACTTGGACTCTTCTTCTTTTCTCTATACACAACAAAAATTTTGAAAAAATATATTTCTTTTGACTGTGTTGTGTTTATTATATTTATTTGCAACATATTTCAAATGTATTTTGGTGAGAAGAACTCACTTTGGCTCTATGGAAGGGATTCCACCATAAAACTCTATAGAGCTGGTTACTTCAAATAAATAAATAACACTATTACACCCACTGAATGTAAATAATTTTGGCCCACAACTGACTGTGATATCAGTGACTTCACACTAATCAGTCTGGTGCACTACCTTTTTTTCTTCTTCACTAGGCTAGATATTAAGGCATCTCACAGACTACTGTGGCTCCTTTCTAACTGGCACAATACATGTTGGTGTCTTTTGACTGATGCTTGTTTCATTTGCATACAGTCCCATGAAATGTGTCTGAACCAATATCTTGTTTCATATTTCCTGTGTGAGTGGGTGAATATAAAGCGTCACAAACAAAATAAAAGGAATACGAAATGCCCAAAGCTCATGAATAATGAAAATGTGTCTCTGTAGGTAATCAGGCCATGGGCTTCCAATACAGACAAAAATGAATTGAATTGTTCTATAATGCAGTTGCCTTTTGAAGTTTGATCTTTAAAAGATCTTTTTTTTTTTTGTACTATTTTAAACATTCTGTAAAATGAATAATACGTGTTAAGTGAATTGCACTGTCCCATCTCAAGTAGAAAACCTTTTAGTATATATTAGGATAGGATGGAACAGGGCTGGTTCTGACAATAACAAATAATAATGTAATGTATAAATATACACAAATGTAAATAAATCTACAGTTGAAGTCAAAAGTTTACATACACCTTGCAGAGTCTGCAAAATGTTAATATATTTACCAAAATAAGAGGGATCATAGAAAATGCATGTTATTTTTTTATATATAAGATATTTCACATACAAGATGTTGACATACATTCTACAATAGAAAATACTAGTTTTTTTTGTTTAGTGATAGTTGTTCATGAGTCCCTTTTTTGTCCTGAACAGTTAAGAACCTACTGTTCTTTAAAAAAATCCTTCAGATTCCACAAATTATTTGGTTTTTCAGCATTTTTGTGTATTTGAACCCTTTCCAACAATGACAGTATGATTTTGAGATCCATCTTTTCACACTGAGGACAACTGAGGGACTCATATGCAACTATTACAGAAGGTTCAAACACTCACTGATGCTCCAGAAGGAAACACAATGCATTAAAAGCCAGGGGGTGAAAACTTTTGAACAGAATGAAGATGTGTACATTTTTCTTATTTTGCCTTAATATCATGTTTTTACGATATTTAGTACTGCCCTTAAGAAGCTACAGAAGATGTTTCCCAGAAGACAAAATAAGTGAAATTTACCCTGATCTTCAAAATTAAAAAGCTTAATTCGTCGTGTTTTCTGAGTGTTTGAACCTTCTGTAATAGATATGTATGAAAAAAATGCTGGATCTGAAAAATCAAAGAATTTGTGATACCTGAAGTATTTTTCTGAAGAACAGCGGGCAGTTTAACTGTTCAGGACAAACAAGGGACTTGTGAACAACGATCACTAAACAGTAGTGGTAACAACACAATATTAAGAATCAAGTGTATGTAAACTTTTAAACAGGGTGATTTTTTTTAATTCAACTAATATTTTATCTTGTGGACTATATGTACATCTTTTATGTGAAAAATCTTATTCAAGTCAGTACTAAATAAAACATAACATGCATTTAGTATGATCCCTCTTATTTTGGTAAAGATTTTGCAAGGTGTATGTAAACTTTTGACTTCAACTGTAAATATAAAATGTTAATCAATATACATATTAAATATTATATTAAATAATTTTGTACAACTGCTTACCTTAAATCACCCTTTCAATGAATTTCAGTCACTTCTTCCTCATTCATCTGAAATATATACACTGCAGAATATAAAAAAGTTATCTGACAATTTTTATTTCAAGGAAACACTCCTGACAGGGATTTGTTAGCTTTGGTCTTTGTAAACTGGATCATGACATCAAATTTCTTTGATATTCAGAAAAAAATGACAACAGTGGAATATTACTATATCATGCCAAACCTGATTTTATGCAGAATACATTCAATGAATAAAAGATTGCCTCCTTTTCAGGCCTAGTCTCTTGTTATGCCTCTGTTGTAGTGCGAGTTTTTACCTGCTCATATGAATCCATCCATCTTTTCTTTGAGGGTCGACAGGACTGCAGTGATCCACGCTGTCTTGGTGATGTGTGGCACAGAACAACAGTGCTGGAATAAATATGGAGTGATGATAAATTTGAGACCATTACACCGGGCAAGCATTGCCCTACGGATGACGGGGGCAGTGAGCAAAGCCCCCAGATCCATCCAAATGGCTTTATCCTGCTTTCATATGCAGAATAATTTTTCAGACAGTTTGTCACAGTTCTTCAGATCAATATGAATATGATCTGCATTACTCCATTCAGCAAGGCAACCGTCCTGTGCAGTTCAAATCCTGGACAGAAATGGGAAAAACAAGTTAGTGATTCACATATAAAGCTTGCAATAGTGACATTTTTCAGTTGGTAAACAATGTTTCATATGGTAAATAATGATAAAGCTGTGTTCATATTGATCTAGTAGTTTTACTTTACAAAAGACATTATGAAAGAAGTGAGGGAATTTTAAAAACTATTTTCTAAAGAAAATCTGAATGGTGCTTGTGGTACGGGTCTTGGAACGACATGAGGGTGAGTCATTTTCATTTTTGGGTGAACTGTCCCTTTAAGAGTGTACTATGTATATCTATAGAGTCATTCTGTGTCAACTCAACCAGAGGCCCCAGGCTCAAATTTTTGATTTCGCTAATATTTATCCTGAAGAAAGATAGACATATATAGTGTTGAAAGCCAAAATATTAAATGTCATTGATGAATATTTACTGAGTAATCCACTATTTTGTAGAAGGAGGTCAAAATGGCAATTTTCACCTTAGATTAATAGTCAAATTACAGGGGGGTAAATATGACTCCAGAAAGATGGCAACATCTTTATCTTATTTTTACACATTGATAGTTCTATTAGTAAAATCTGTTAACTTCAGCAATCTTTGTTGCATTATGTGCCAATGCTGACCATTCAAAAATGGGGAAACAGCATTTTTCAAGTTTTTCTACAAAGTTTGCATGCCTGTAACTCAAGAAGTATTAAAGATATCTTAATGCCCTTTTAGATATTGGGTTTCAACAAACTTTCCTTTTGGCATCTTTATATTTAATGCCCTATGAGATTTGATTCCATTAGTTATTGAAATTTAAACATAGCTCCAGGAGGAAATCGTTAAAATGGGGGGTAAATATAACTTCAGAAAGATGGCAGCATCATTATGTTATTTTTACACAGAGATTGGTAGTTCTATTAGTAAAATCTGTTGTCTTTAGCGATCTTTGTTACAATTGTTCTACAAAACAAGATACAATTTTAATTTCAACATTATTTCTTCTTCAGACATTGTTCTTTAAATAAAATAAGTATAGGCTGTATACAAAATTACCATTTAGTTTTAGACAATCTGGACATGGAGCCTCATTGAGACCCCCATATCTCTGAGACTGAAGGATGTAGGGCCTTGAAAATTAAGATTCTAAAAGAAAAGTTTATGAAAAACTACAAATTAAAATCATATTGTGATATCTTTATTACTTCTTGAGTTATAGGCACGTGAACGTTGGAAAAAGAATATTTATGGCACTCAGACAGGTATGTTCAATGCAGTTGTCTTGACAGAAAGAAACAAGATACAACTTTAGTTTTACCATTATTTGTTATTTAGACATTTCTCTTTAAATAAAAAGAAGTATAATATTTTTGCAAATTTTTTGCACATTTGATTTTTGACCACTGAAAATATGTACATTTTAATGATTTAATCCTGGAGCCATATTAAAATTCCAATATCTCTGAAACCAAATCTCATAGAGCATTAAAAATAAAGATGCCAAAAGTTAAGGCTGTTAAGACTGAATATATAAAAGGGCATTAAAATATATTTACTACTTCTTGAGTTACAGGCATGCAAACTTTGGAGAAGAAACTTAAAAAGTGCTGTTTCCCCATTTTTGAATAGTCAACATTGGCACATAATGCAAGGATTGCTAAAGTCAACAGATTTTACTAAAAGAACTACCAATCTCTGTGTAAAAATAAGATAATGATGCTGCCATCTTTCTTAAGTCATTTTTACCCCCCTGTAACTTGACTGAATCTCAGGTGAAAATTGCCTTTTTGACCTCACTCTTTAAAATAGTGGATTAGTCAGTAAATATTTATCCATGACATTTAATATTTTGGCTTTCATCACTATACATGTCTATCTTTCTTCAGAATAAATATTAGCAAAATAAAAAATTTGAGCTGGGGAAGTTTTTGAAATTTGGTTGATTTGACACGGAATGACCCTATGTATTTTTATGCAGGCATGAAATGATCATTGATCTGAGCAAATAGCCTGTTACTGAAGTAAACAAACAGCTCACAAAATCCTCCATGCCCGTCTTTTGGACTTTAAAGAGCTCTAAAGTTTCAAAGCCAAGGTGACCTTTGCTGGAGTCTTGACATGGCGTCGTTACCTGAATTTATTGGCTGTCATTAATGGATTGGGAGAGCTTACAAAACATATTTATGCATTCACATAAGCCTAATTTATCACTGTGCCTTCCTTTCTCTGTCTCTCGTTCTCCCTCATGGGATGTGGATCACCTCTTTCTATAAACACTCGTTCTATAGCAATTATCCATCATGTCAGAGGATGAACTTCAAACACTGTCGGCAAGCTGCACCACACACACACACACACACACACACACACACACACATTGGGTGATTTGCTGACACAGTCTTTGTGCCAGGTAAAGGTAAAGCCAAGGTAATTGAATTTGTTTCTAATGACCCAGTGCAATACAAAAAAACATGGTATGGCATAAGTAATGACTGAGGATCAAAGCGAGCATATCATTCATGGAGCATGCATTTTTCGGCTGGGGTAGTATAATGCTAATGTGTTCTTTTTTTAAGACTTTGGGTCATTTATAAGAGTTGACATCGACTTGCCATTTAAAACAGCTCTAAGAATTTATTAGTGTTATTGCAAATGTTAAGAGTGAATACATTTCCTTAATTATCATTCTGCGTTTATATGACATTTGCTTGTGAAATATATTATGGCTGCCTTATTCTTTTTCCTCAGCTGCCTTTTGGTCAATTTGGCTTTCTTATGGTTCATTTAGGAACAAAACATAGGACTTCAAAGCTTTCTTTCATCCCACATATCTGTCTCTTGACCTTTTGTGGTGACCTTCTTCCATTTGGCCAGTATTGTCATAATAACATGTCTTCCTCTGACATTTGCTTTTCAAACAAACGTACTGATGTTCTCAGCGTTAGGACTTCCAGAGCTTCCACATCAAACAGATACGTGTCCAGAACGCATAACAATATTACGCAGTTATCCTCAATATCACAGAAAAATCAATGATCGTATTTAAAAAGAGCTGCTCAATTTCTAGGCCAACCTGAAATGTTAAGAGAATACACCCTAGGACTCTAACTCTAGGATTTCAAATGTGTTTTTAAACTAGCGATTCTTGATTTATAGGTAAAATAAGGGTGTTTTTGCCTTAACATACTTTTCAGTTTTGCTTACAGCATAGATTAAACAGTTGTAGTTTAAACATGAAATTGCACTTTAAACACACTGCTAAAAGTTGCTAACAAGCTGGCCTAAATAATTTGTCATCAAGAAAGTTTTAAATTTTTTCTTACAGCATAAATTACAAAAAATACTATCTCGAATGTAAACTTCTACTCTAAAAACATTGCTAAAAGTTGCTAACAAGCTCTAGAAACATTATTAAAAGTTGCTAACAAGCTGGCCTGTCTGACTTGTCATCAAAAGTTTCCAATTTTGTTCTACAACATAAATGACAAAAAATCCTACCTCAAATGTAAATTTGTGCTCTAAAGACATTGCTAAAAGCTGCTATCAAGCTTTAAAACATTACTAAAAGGTGCTAACAAGCTAACCTGTCTGATTTGTCATCAGAAAAAGTGCCCAGTTTTGTTCTACAGCATAAATTACAAAAATTCCTACCTCAAATGTAAATTTGTACTCCAAAATCATTGCTAAAGTCGCTAACAAGCTCCAGGGCTCTCAAGTTTTGGAAAAAGTTTGGAGTGAGATTTTATGAGAGATGTTTTAAATATTTCAAAAATGCATATGTATCAAAAGTAAAAAAAGAAATTTGGCCCCAAACGAGCAAACTAAACAGCAGTGCTCAATGCACATACTGTACACATACAGGAGGATTGCAGAACTTGCTCATAGCATGTATGTCAATCTGTGTGTGTGTTTGTGAAAGAGAGAGGGTACATATTTCAGCTTACTAATGTCATTTTGTATTTCAAGTGTTTATTGCACACTTTGATGCCTTGATGACAGTGGTAGGGGCTTGAACTTAGCTAGAGTAATTAGTTACATGTAATTGAATTATGTAATTTAATTAAAAATGACATTTAACTAATCTGTTACAGTTACTGAGAAATAACAAATATAGTTAAATTACAGTTACTTTTAAAAATGTTTACAATTACAAAGTGGGTTACATGTAAATATTTTGATTGATTTATTTCCCAAATCGCATTGACTGCTTTAAAATAAGAGACACCAATGTTTCAGGAGTTAAACAGAGGTGCTAAAGATTTTGTGGTGGCTGTGCTTTAAAATTAAATTATTATAATCTTAATTCAAGTGATGAAGGATTTTGTAAAATTGACAGTAATTAGTGTTGAGTGCTACTGTAAGGTAAACCTGCCTGCTTAAAAAGTTTTTAAAAGGATTAACAGTTGAAAACATTCCTTAGCAATTTAGTAATCAAATGTAATGTTACATTACCTCTAAAGCAACTGAAATAGTTACACTACTGGGGAAATTTAATCAGTAGCCTATTACAGCCTATTTCCAAAATAACCTTCCCAACAATGTTGATACATTTGTGTTTTGAAATATGTGACCCTGGACCACAAAACCAGTCTTAAGTCGCTGGGGTTTATTTGTAGCAATAGCCAAAAATACATTGTATGGGTTAAAATAGTTGATTTTTCTTTTATGCCAAAAATCATTAGGAAATTAAGTAAAGATCATGTTCCATGAAGATTTTTTGTAAAATTCCTACTGTAAATATATCAAAATGTAATTTTTGATTAGTAATATGCATTGTTAAGAACTTAATTTGGACAACTTTAAAGGTGATTTTCTCAGTATTTTGATTTTTTGCACCCTCAGATTTCAGAATTTCAAATAGATTTATCTCGACCAAATATTGTCCTATCCTAACAAACCATACATCAATAGAACGCTTATTTATTGAGCTTTCATGTGATGTTTACATCTCAGTTTTGTAAAATTTAACCTTATGACTGGTTTTGTGGTCCATGGTCACATATTGTCACACCCTCAGCACCTTCCCTCAGTCCCAATCACCGTGACCCATCACAAACCAGCCAATCCCCACTGCACCACGCCCGTGAACCATCAACAGAGTTCTAATCACCCACACCTGGAACTGCAATCACCACTCCCTTTATATACTCACCTCTGTCATTCACTCACCGGCTGGAATCAAAGTTACACGGACACCTCTCCGTGGATCTTCTCCTCCTTCTCTCGATTCTCCTGTGCTCTTCCAGGACTGCATCTGGGTGAACCTGTGAAACACATATTACCCACTTTAAGGGAAGTGACTGTTGCTCTTGTTGACGATTGCCTATGAACTTATGTTTACCTGTTTGGACTGTGTTTGAAGACTCGGATACCGAAGTCTATACTCACCTGTTTTCACCTGTTTGAAGTGTGCACGTCTGTTAATAAATACCTTGAAATATACTTACCCTCTCCTTGTGTGTGTGGACGTGACAGGATTCCAGCCCTAAATTACTACAGCTCGCTCATGGAGGCGTCTGCATCATCAGCCGCTGCTTCTCCCGATCCATTCGCGGAAATGGTGAATGCTCTCTGCCAATCTCTGCAATCTGTTCCCACAACGGCCAGAGCTAACCCCACGACGATCTCCAACACGCCCATCTCTCGCCCCCTGAATTATTCCGGCGATCCAGGCGGTTGTAATGGTTTTCTCCTTCAAAGCTCTCTCTATATTGAAGCGAATGCTCATCATTTCCCTAACGAAATCTCTAAAATCTCATTCATGGTTTCTCTTCTCACCGGACCGGCACTTCAATGGGCGAACGCGCTCTGGGAATCGAACAGTCCAGCGCTAGCCTCACACAGTGCGTTCATCTCTCACTTCAAGGAAGTGTTTGGAGCAGCTCTCACTCCCCTATCAGTGCACGATGAACTGATCACTCTGCGTCAAGGTACAGCCACCATACACGAGTACACCTTACGCTTTCGCTCTCTAGCAGCCCATAGTGGTTGGAATCAGATTGCTCTCCTGGCAGCTTATCGTAAAGGACTCAAGCCACAAATTCGCAAACACATGGTCATCTATGATGATAACGTACCGCTAGAGACTTTTATTAAGAAAGCTACTGGTGTCTCGCAGCATCTCTCTGCCTGTCCCTCTACGTTGTCTGTGGCTAGTTCTCCTCCATGCAGAGCACCGTCACCCCAACGAGACAGTGAGGAACCTATGATCACCGATTCCTATCATCTTGACCCTGCAGAGCGGAGACGTCGTATTAACAACCATCTGTGCTTGTATTGTGGAGAAGCCTCACATCTCATCAACGTCTGCCCAGTTCGACCACCTCGTCCAATGGTGAGTACAGTAGCCATTTCTCCTGCCATATCTCACTTACCCCGTATTTCTGCAAACCTAATTGTGGACTCTCGTACTTTCCCGATACATGTCCTTGTGGATTCTGGAGCTGCTGGCAATTTTATCTCCTCACATTTCATCACCAAGCATCGAATTCCCACCGTTCTAAATGAAATCAAATATCGTATCATCACTATTCAAAACTCACCATTGGGCGACGGTAAAATCTCTCGGCGGACCAAAGAGGTAACACTAGTTTCTCAATATGACCATCGTGAGAACCTAACCCTTCTCGTACTTCCCCGAGCCAATGTTGACGTCATCCTGGGCAGACCGTGGCTTGCAGAGCACCAGCCACACATCGACTGGAGCACAGGAGAAATCCTAGGCTGGAGTGCAGGATGCCAGAGCCACGGCTACAGTTCTCCATCGTCAGCTCCGAAACAACCTCGTCTCGCTGTTTCTCTCAATGCAACCACCATAGAGAGCCCCAACACTCATTCCTCAGTCACCATTCCCACCGTCTATCAATCCTTTTCTGACGTCTTCAGCAAAGAACGAGCCACCCAACTACCTCCTCACCGGCCCTGGGATTGTAGTATCGACCTACTGCCAGATGCTAAACTACCCCATGGTAAGGTCTACCCTCTCTCACGTCCTGAGCAGGAGGCCATGGAGGACTACATCCAGGAGGCTCTTCAACAGGGGTTCATCAGACCTTCCACGTCCCCAGCAGCGTCCAGTTTCTTCTTTGTCCCAAAGAAGGATGGAGGACTCCGGCCCTGCATAGACTATCGGGTGTTGAATGAAGCTACGGTAAAGTTTGCCTACCCACTTCCACTAGTTCCAGCTGCTTTAGAGGAGTTACGAGAGGCCCGCATATTTACCAAGCTCGACCTCCGCAGTGCCTACAACCTGATCCGTATCCGAGAAGGGGACGAGTGGAAGACCGCCTTCATTACCCCCACAATTCCCTTTCACTGTGGTGACCGATCACAAAAACCTCCAGTACCTCCAACAAGCAAAAAGGTTAAATGCACGACAAGCTCACTGGTCACTATTCTTTGCACGCTTCAACTTCCAAATCACTTATCAACCCGGTCACAAGAACACCAAGGCAGACGCATTGTCCCGTATGTATTCACCTGATCCTACTGTTGACACACCTGACCCTGTTCTACCTCCATCTGTCTTCCTAGCGCCTATCCAATGGCAACTCGATGAAGACATCCGGACCGCCACCTTCGAGGAACCTGCACCTCCTGAACTTCCTCCAGGCCGTACCTATGTCCCTAACAATCATCGGCTTCCGTTACTGGATAGTACGCACACGTCCCCTGGCTCAGGACACCCTGGCAGTAGGCGAACCCTCTCGCTCCTTCAACAGAAATATTGGTGGCCCAACATGACCAGGGGCGTGGATCGGTACGTCCGGGGGAGCTCGGTCTGCGCCATCAACACCACACCTCGTCGCTTACCTGAAGGGAAACTCCAACCATTGCCCATTCCCCGCCGACCCTGGACCCACCTGGGAGTAGATTTTGCCACGGATCTACCTCCCTCTCAAGGGTACACAACAATTCTTGTAGTTGTTGATCGTTTCTCAAAAGCCTGTAAACTAATTCCTCTCAAAGGCCTTCCCACTGCTCTAGAAACAGCCGAAGCACTGTTCCATAATGTGTTCCGGAACTTCGGGCTTCCTGAGGACATCGTATCCGACAGA
Organism: Garra rufa; assembly: GCF_049309525.1. Taxonomy (NCBI): domain Eukaryota; kingdom Metazoa; phylum Chordata; class Actinopteri; order Cypriniformes; family Cyprinidae; genus Garra; species Garra rufa. The sequence continues at coordinate 19,383,051 of NC_133385.1, forward strand.
GGGCCTCAGTTCATTTCCAGGGTCTGGCGGGCGTTCTTCCAACTGCTGGGCACCACAGTCAGCTTATCATCTGGATACCACCCTCAAACGAACGGGCAGACCGAGCGGAAGATACAGGAGATCTCCCGGTACCTTCGGACGTACTGCTCCCAACATCAGGACACCTGGAGCCAGTATCTACCGTGGGCTGAGTATGCACAAAATTCCCTTCGTCAGACATCTACTGGTTTAACCCCGTTTCAATGTGTCCTAGGCTACCAACCTGCACTATTCCCATGGACCGGGGAACCCTCCGAAGTGCCTGCGGTAGATCACTGGTTCCGGGAGAGCGAGAGGGTGTGGGACTCAGCTCATGTCCATCTACAACGGGCAGTACGGAGGCACACGGAGTACGCCAATCGCCACAGGTTACCTAATCCTGTTTACCTTCCTGGAGACCAGGTATGGCTCTCTACCCGGGACATCCGCCTCCGTCTGCCCAGCAAGAAGCTGAGTCCCCGCTACATAGGGCCATTCACCATCCACTCACAGATAAATCCCGTCACCTACCGTCTGAACTTACCTCCACGCTATCGGATCTCTCCCACGTTTCACGTCTCTCTGCTTAAACGTCACACTGAACCTCTGTTCCCTTCCTCTGCAGAATCGGAACCACCTCCTCCTCCAGACCAACCTGAAATCCTCGGTGACAACAGCTACCAGGTCCAAGAGATCCTAGACTCCCGGCGGCGGAACGGCCGACTCCAGTACCTCGTGGACTGGGAGGGGTTCGGACCCGAGGAGAGATCGTGGATACCCCGTGATGACATCTTGGATCCTGCTCTCCTCGAGGAGTTCCACCAACAGCACCCGGAACGCCCAGCTCCCCGAGGCCGAGGTCGTCCCCGTCACCGCTCTTGGGTGCCAGGAGTCACCCGTGGAGGGGGGGGTGATGTCACACCCTCAGCACCTTCCCTCAGTCCCAATCACCGTGACCCATCACAAACCAGCCAATCCCCACTGCACCACGCCCGTGAACCATCACCAGAGTTCTAATCACTCACACCTGGAACTGCAATCACCACTCCCTTTATATACTCACCTCTGTCATTCACTCACCGGCTGGAATCAAAGTTACACGGACACCTCTCCGTGGATCTTCTCCTCCTTCTCTCGATTCTCCTGTGCTCTTCCAGGACTGCATCTGGGTGAACCTGTGAAACACATATTACCCACTTTAAGGGAAGTGACTGTTGCTCTTGTTGACGATTGCCTATGAACTTATGTTTACCTGTTTGGACTGTGTTTGAAGACTCGGATACCGAAGTCTATACTCACCTGTTTTCACCTGTTTGAAGTGTGCACGTCTGTTAATAAATACCTTGAAATATACTTACCCTCTCCTTGTGTGTGTGGACGTGACACATATATAAAACAATTTATTTTAATTGGATGAATTTGTCTGTCTTTTTTAGCAGATTTACCAATTATCTTGTCTTTTCCTTAATTTCAGGCCCACAATTAGTTAAAGCTGTTGAAGAACTAATAATTTTGCACAAATTTGGCTATAATCCCCAACATCAGTTCTCACTATCTTTGATCACAGGCAAGTGATTTTGTCTAGGAATCGTAAAATGGGAAAAATAAATAAATAAAAATAAATATGAAAAACCCTGCTGCATTTATTTAGTTTCTAGTAAATACAAATGGCAACGTCCGCTCCGAGACCGCAACGCGACCACCTCCTCAACTGTACTAAACGCTTCCACTGCGAGAGAAAGCGGCAGTCCCGCAACGATTCCACCGCTGGCCTTGTCCCGTGTGTGCGCGTCTACGTTGCTTAGTGACGAACGTCATTGTAGCGGGATCACGTAATATACCAGAAAACAGCAAATTCAAATTTGTTGGCTGGTAGGTGCCATTTAACTCTCAAGACAGCTCTCTGCAAAGCCTGCACCTCGTCCATTAACACCATATAGCGGGACAAGTTTTCCCTTACTTTTCAGCGTGAGAAATACAAGGTGTGGCGTGAGAGTGTGTGAACTGGTTGAAATGCGTGTGTCTCACGGTGAATGCGTGAGACTTGAGAGGCCTGCAAGCTCTAAACCCTGCTGGAAAAAAAAACAGCTAAAACCAGCCTAGGCTGGTTGGCTGGTCTTAGCTGGTTTAAGCTGGTCTCCCAGCCTTGCCAGGCTTGTCAGGCTGATTTTAGCTGGTTTCCCAGCCTGACCAGCCTGGCCAGGCTGGAAAAAGTGGCCAAAACTAAAAGCTAAAACCAGCCAACAGCCTAGCCTTCACCAGGGAAAACACTGCTAAAAGTTGCTATCAAGCTGGCCTGTCTGATTTGTCATCAAGAAAGTTTCCAATTTTGTTCTACTGCATTCTACTACAATTCCTACTTCAAATGTGAATTTGTACTCTAAAAACATTGTTAAAAGTTGCTAACAAGCTCTAAAAACGTTGCTAAAAGTTGCTAACAAGCTGGCCTATCTGATTGTCATGAGGAAAGTGTCCAATTTTGTTCTACAGCATAAATTACAAACATTCCTACCTCAAATGTAAATTTGTACTCTAAAAATATTGCTAGAAGTTGCTATCAAGCTCTAAAACATTACTAAAAGGTGTTAAGAAGCTAGTCTAGTCTTAGGTATGTTTTGGTGCTGGGATGCTGGTTTTAGCTGGTTTATGCTGGTCCTTTGCTGGTTTCATGCAGGTTCTTGACCAGCAAAGGACCAGCATAAACCAGCTAAAACCAGCATCCCAGCACCAAAACATACCAGCATATGCTGTTTTTTTCAGCAGGACAATCTTGTTCTACAGCATCAATTACAAAAATTCCTAACTCAAATGCTAAAAGTTTCTAACAAGCTCTTAAAACATTGCTAAAAGTTACAGTGCTAATGACTACAATGTCCTGATTTGTCAAGAGGAAACAATCCAACCTTATAAAATTAACCCATGGTTTTATTATACAGTAAATTATTTGGCATATTAATTACCACTGTACAGTATAACCACAGTTTTACTACAAATACCAAACTATTAGTTTAGCAAAACCATGGTAAATTTTATTCTACAGCATACAATACAGTCATTTAAATGTGAATTTTCACTCTAAAAATGTTGCTAAAAGTTGCTAGCAATGTGTGTGTGTAGCTGTGGTCATCATTCGTTTGTGAATCGTCGTAATTATTTTCTACACTTTCTTGCAAGATACTTTTCTTTTCCCACGTGAGTCAGTCCGCGTCAGTCGTGATCTTTAACCAATCAGATGTGACCTTGCCATTTCAACGAATCATAACCCGCCTGGAGCGCAGCCTAAATCCTGTTTACATGAAATAAACCTGCTCCCGAGCAGGTTTAAGCTTACGGACCTGTTGCTATGACACCAAGTCCGAGATGCGCATCGAAGAACGAAACAATCCAAGATCAGGACAAATCCACAACAATCAAATCCAGCTAACTGAGTTAGCGACGTACGAAGAACGGACCCAGGGACTGTTCTTTCTCAAACATGGTTTTGATCTCCAAAACATTGCTGAATGTTCCTAACAAGTGACAAATGCTAAATGCCTGTCTGATTTGTCAAACATGTAAACTCACATTATAGTCATGCTAGAAATCCCCCATTTTAAAAATCCATTCAAAGATGACTTGAAAATGCTAATACTTACCCGCTTTTAAGGACTTCAAATTAAAAAGCTTTTAGAAAGCTAGTAATAATAGAGTTAGTTCTGCATCCAGTGATGGGCAGCAATTGTTTTTACCTTGCTGAAGCACTTTCCAGTATCTGCGGGTGGCCTGTCGTAGGTCGCCATAGTGATTGGAGTGGGTTAATGGCTTTTCTATGGAGAGGAAGTGGAGTGGATTTAGATGAAGCTCTCCATATGCGGTCAATCAATCTGCAATACAGCAAAAGTGGCTGTGAGAACAATTAATCAAGTTCCTGTGAGGTGGCATATGGAAAGTGGGGGCAACATGTGCTAGAACACTGTATTTTTCTGGTTCCTTTCTTCTCAGCATAATGTATTGTGCGCACCTCTCAGAGGGAGGGAAACGCTAAGCATGTAAGTGTGTATAGTTCAGTGCGTAAGTGTAGTGTGGGCTCTGGAGACAGCTCACCCTCTCCCTAGGTCTCTGAATTACTCCTCAGGTTCTCTCTGCCTGCCTAATGATTTGAGTTTACAGCCCATTGGCTTCCCATCTCTGCATGCAGCACATAATCTCTTTGTAGAGATGATAATTATGGCTTCATAGAGCTCGAAGCGCCTTTCTGAAGCAGTGCCTTGCTGTCTGAGATGGAGGTAATGAGAGAGGCAGAACTGAGTTAATCCATCCTGAGGACTCGCTGCCCCGTGTTTCGTGTGTTTGAGGCCACCAGCAGCTGTGAAATCAGGTAATAAGATACAAAACACCAAATCTTAATCTCTGTAGCTTCTGTTTTGACTGTGATGAGATTCTAATGCCCATTTTATGCCTCAGGAATCAGTCTCATCATAAAAAAAAAACAACAAAAATAGTTTAGCGGATCCTAAAATAGAAAAAAACAACTTTGTGACATTGATTTGGGATTATTTCACTCCTACTGCATCTCACATATCACTTTTTAAGATGAGATATGAGACAAGTACAAATATGTCAGTCACTGCTGAAGAAAAATGACAGGCTGATGAAAGCGTATGATTTATGAGGTGCAAAATGCATCACAGTCTAACAATGCCTAGCAGGAAAAGTTACAGCGGGAGTCCGCGTCTTTCTATGCTCCCCTGAGCCCATTGAGTTTTAACAGACTCCCTAAAGCATACTGTGAGTTTGTTGGGGGGGTAATTGAGAATAAATGGGGAAAAGTCACTTAAGAGGAGGCAATGCCTCCATCGCGATATGATTGGATATGACTGGTTATAATCGGCTGTGATTGGTTCATGTGATAAATCCTGCCTCTTGTGTTCATGCATGTTCTGTGTTCGCGAATCAGTTTGAATGAACAATATAATGGAGTTAAAGAAAAAGTTCCAGAACAAAAATTTACAGATAGTTTTCTCTCCCCCTTGTCATCTAAGATAAAGAAATAGTAAAGAAATAGTTTTTTTAGGCAAACATTTCAGGATTTTTCTCCATATAATCGTGCCTGCAAGTTTAAACTTCCAAAATGGAGTTTAAATGTAGCTTCAAAGGGCTCCAAATGATCCCAGCCAATCGAAGAAGTGTCTTATCCAGCGAAACAATTGGTTATTTTTTTTAAATGTACAATTTATATACTTTTTAACCTCAAATACTTGTGTGAACTATCCTTGCTCCCTATACTTGCTCCCCATCACTGGATGGGGAGCAAGTATAGGGAGCAAGGACCAGTGAAAGGATGCCCTTGTATACCATAGCATGATCATTCTGTTTCTAACAGTGCTCTAGTGAGCGCTAACAATCACATGGAGAGAATGAGACTGGACATTATTCTCCTCCAAGGGGTTAAGGTTTTGTCCTATAGAGCTGAGCAAGATGTAATGGTTCAAATGTTTCTTACATGACCAGCTTACATTCATGCCAGGCATGAATAATAATCATAACCATAAGAAGCTGTTTTTCAGACTACAGAAGCAAGAAGCCAAGGTCTGTCACGCTTCAGACTCTTAAAGCAGAAATTCATTCTGTTGCCCTATAACTCTGTGGTTGGTCTGAATGTTATTTCTCAATTATGGATGAAATTGTCCAGAGGATGTTTACCATTGGAATTTATTATAAAAATGCCAGAGCTCACAGCAAACAACATGTGAAGGCAAAGCATTGCAAACTATGATGGTAAAAAAAGGACAATTCAACCCAAAAATGAAAATTCTGTCATTAATTACTCATGCTCATGTTGTTCCAAACCCGTAAGACCTTTGTTCATTGATATCTTACACAAATTAAGATATCAATGATTTGATGAAATCCGAGAGGTTTCTGAGCCTGCATAGACCTTTCTGGGCCTTGAACATGTCAGTGGCATTGCTACAGAATCAGAAAGCTCTTGTATTTCATTAAAAATATCTTAATTAGTGTTCTGAAGATGAATGAAGGTCTTACTTTTTGGAACGACATGAGGGTGAGTAATTAATGACCCAATTTTCATTTTTGGGTGAACTATCCCTTTAAGATGCTTTTGGGAAACAAAGCCCAAAGTGTTTTTATAAACTGAATCAACTAATTCATTGAAAAGCTTAGACTGATTAGTTCATGAATCAAGTTTGCAAGTTTATATCTTACAATTCAGATTTTTTTTTTGCAATTGTGAGTTTATATCCCACAATTCTGACTTTATAACTTGCAATTGTGCGTTTATATCTCAAAAAAGTCAGAATTGTAAGATACAACGTCGCAATTGTGAGTTTATATCCGACAAATCTGACTTTATAACTAGCAATTCTGATTGTATAACTCGGAATTATTCTCACAATTCTGAGAAAAAAAGTCAGATTTATGAGATACAAAGTCGCAATTGCAAGAAAAAAGTCAGAATTGCGAGATACAAAGTAGCAATTATGAAAAAAAGTCAGAATTGCGAGTTTATATCTCACAATTATGACTATTTCTCACAAAAGTGAGTTTATATCCCAAAATCCTGACTATATAACTAGCAATTCTGACTTTATAACTCACAACTGTGCATTTATATCTCACAGTTCTCAAAAAAAATGTCAGAATTGCGAGTTTAAATGATGATGTAAACTCTAAATTGTGAGAAAAAAAGTCAGAATTGTGAGATAAAAAGTCACAATTAGCTTTTTTAGCTTTTTTATTCTTATTTTTTATTTTTTATTTTATTTTATTCAGTGGCAGAAATGGGCTTCCATACAGGCGGGATACATTTACATAAAAAACAGCTCATGAGTTTGTTGAATACCTGAGTGGAAAATGACCAAAATTCCTAAAAGGTTTTTTAAACAACTTTTTTCTCACACATACACCTTCAAATCAGAAGCTTAACTGTTATGACTTAAGGTTTTGTGACATATAATGAGGTGAGGCAGTGAAATTACCCAACAAAGTTTTCCAGCTGGCACAGGGTATAATTCTAAAAGGCTTCTGAATTTTTTATCAAGTGCCAGCATGGCTTTGAAGTGCTTTCTGAGTGTTTTAACTTAGTCTTGTTTGCTGTAAAGGCTGTGCTGTTGCATATGCTTTCACAGAAAGCTGTTTATGCATAATTAGAGTATATGAAATGTGTGGGTCAACATTATATAATCACTGGACAAACTTCCATCAGCCTCATATTTACATATAGAGTATATGTGATTTAACTGTTATGCAACATAATTCAAGATAAAATAGCAATGGCTTTGAGAGTTGAAATAAGTAGCTATTTGTTGCTTTCTGCATTACAATATCTGAAGAAAAAGAATAATAAGAAAAGCATTTCAGAAATGAAGTGAAAAAATGTCCTTTCGCTGATGATTAGTGATGCATAGTTTAAGATGAAAAGAGCCTTGAAATATCCAATTTGTGTTTATAAGATTATGTTATGATTCATTGACTCATTGTCAGTAGATAATTGAGCCAGTGTTTTAAGTACATAATTTTCTGTTCAATGCATTTCACCACTTTCAGTTTCAGCATTTGGCTCTCTCTTGATTAAACACAATAGCTCTCCCGTATACTTTTTATGCAGTAAGTTACCATGAAGTGAAAGTTTTATTGAGTTCCTCATCCCATAAAAATTATATCTGCTGAATGTCTATTCTTATGTAGGCTTTGAACCAAATGAACTTGAAAATATACTGCAATAATTTGTGCCTGATTTTTTTTTATTAACCGCTTGAAAAGTACATAAAAGGAATAAAAGTCAAAAATATTCAGAGGATCTTTTATTCAAAGACACACGGTTGAATTTTACAATTGTTAATAGCTATGCAGGCCCATAAATCTGATTTTTTTTCATGACCGTGGGACCCTGATCAGTTTTCTTAGAGAACGTGAAATTACATAGCATGGCCGATCACAAAGCATGCCGTACCTCTAGATGACAACGTAATCAGACCGTCTGAATCGGGGTGAAAGTCAGACTCTCCGTTTAATGGATTCTGAGGAAATAAGATTCTCTCAGGCTTTCGAAATTCTAACATTCCCTTATCTTAAAACTGCCATAAATATGAATACAAACTAAGCACACATTTTTTTTCACATCAGAGAATGTACACTCACAGGCGAGTCTTACATTTAGCTGAATATGATGCTAGCAAGTTTGAATCTGTAATAGAAGAAATGAGGTTCATAAATTAAACCATGTGTTGACAGTCTCACTGTTGTGCATAATTTCTGATTTACATACTGTAGGTGAGCATTATTATCAGAAGCATGTCTTGTTCTCACTGAAAGTGAGCGTGCATCCCCACTGCTATCGGAGTATGGACAATATTTCACTGGTAAATTAGCTCAGCCGCTTTTGAATTGATCCGACCACAGCTTAATTCATTAAAAATCTCTCCGCAGGACAGTATGACCCAACATTAGCATTCTCAATTGATTTTGCAATGTGAAGCCCACATTTGCAAACCCAAATCCCTTCCACTATCTAAAATGACATCTAATGCAATGCAGTAGTGAAGCTTCTTTAAAAGTGTAACTTGCCAAGCTACGCATTATTTACAGGGATGGTAACCACTGACTTCCATAAATACTTGGCTACCATCAACTCATTACAGAATTTTCATGTTTGGGTGAACTATCCCTTTAAGCTTTTAAACTAAAAAGCTACTCTTTAAAAAAGTAGTCAACTAACAGGCCCAACAATAGGCCCAACTCTTGCTTCAGAAACATCCCTCAAACCATGACACTTCCTCCTCCACTTTTCACTTTACACATTTGGGGTTCAGTGTTTTCCTTGCTCTCATCATTAAAATAACTTTGGACCAGTTCTCCTCTCTCCACACAACATGCTCCTCAGCAAAAGGTTAGTCTTTAGATTCTTTCTGCTGTTGAGAGGCTTGGTCACTGCAGAGTGCACTTTTAGTTTGACTTCTCTTAAACGTATCAAGACAGATTCTTATCCTGTTCAGCGCTGAACTGGCAAGCAATTCCAGCTGCAGTGTTGAACCCATTCCCCGTCGAGAGTCTCTGCATTATCCTGTCTTCTCGTGCATTTGTCTTTCTTGAACGACCAGCCTTTTTGGAGAACTTGAATGAATTAGTGTCATTGTAAATCTGCAATATTCAAGAAAACACAGATTTGGAATGACCAACTTCTCTTGCGATGGCTGAAAGGATCATCCCTTTGGCCTTCATCTGGACAACCTCCTGTCGCAGAGTTTTAGTCACCTTGGAGCAGCCCGTCATCTTGCGATCTCAGTGAAAATTGGAGGAATGCTGGCAGTTAAATAAATCAACATTTATTTATACAGCCCTTTACAACACTCAAGGTGAACACTCAAGTGCTTCCCAATAAGAGCAGAATAGAGCAATAAAATAAGCCAACAATAAAATAACAAACAAAAAAATACATAATATACAGAAAAAATGTCACAACATTGCTAGGTATCAAAAGCCAATCTGAATAAATACGTTTTAAGCCTAGTTTTAAAAACACTTGATAGATAAATAGGGTTAACAAGATAATTTACATAATTAATAGATAATTCGATAATTAATAGGGTTAATAGAGGACAACTGAGGGACTCATATGCAACTATTACAGAAGGTTCAAACGCTCACTGATGCTTTAGAGGGAAACACAATGCATTAAGAGCCAGGGGGTGAAAACTTTTTGAATTTGAAGATTAGGGTCAATTTTACTTATTTTGTCTTCTGGGAAACAAGTAGTATAAGTAAGTAAGTATCTTCTGTAGTTTCTGAAGGGCAGTACTAAACAAGAAAAAAAAGGATATTTATACAAAATAAGAAAAATTTACACATCTTTATTCTGTTCAAAAGTTTTCACGCCTGGCTGTTAATGCATCGTCTTTACTTCTGAAGCATCAATGAGCATTTAAACCTTCTGTAATCATTACATATGAGCCCATCATTTGTCTTTAGTGTGAAAAGATGGATCTCAAAATCATACAGTAATTGTTGGAAAGGGTTCAAATACACAAAAATTCTAATAAACCAAAGAATTTGTAGGACCTGAAGGATTTTTCTGAAGAACAGCAAGCAGTTTAACTGTTCAGAACAAACAAGGAACTCATGAACAACTATCACTAAACAAAAAAACAACAACAACAACAACAACAACAACAACAAAAAAACACAGCTGTGGATCATTCAGGTAACAACACAGTATTAAGAGTCAAGTGTATGTAAACTTTTGAGTTTTTTATAAATGTAACTATTATTTTATCTTGTGGACTATATGTAATTTTTTAATGTGAAATATCTTATTTAGGTCAGTACTAAATAAAAAATAATATGCATTTTGTATGATCCCTGTTATTTTGCTAAAATCATTAACATTTTGCAGATTCTGCAAGGTGTATATAAACTTTTGACTTCAACTGTATATGTGGATGAATCTAACTTTTTTTTAGAAATAACACTGGTGCAATATTTCTATTCTGCAAAAGCATTAGTCTGTAATGAGGACTCTGGGAAGCGTGTAAGATCCACGTGCGAGCTTTATTAAACAGATCGTAGTCAAGACAGGCAGGGTCGAACACCAGCAAACAGGAATGTGTATAGGCAAGACAAAAGCGTAATCCAGTAAACAGGCAGAACGTCAAAAATCCAGTGAGCAGTCCGAAAGTAACAAATGAACAATGCAATGAAACAAGGCAAAACTATGGCAAGAAAACAGAACAAAACAATGGCAAAATAACTATGACTATGAAACAAAACCGTGAAAATAACAAAACAGGGCAATGAAATAAGAGAAACGCTTGGTAGAGTCCGCAACAGCAAAACAATACTTCGCAATGTCTGTTTGGTAATGGCTGCTCTTTATGGTCACCAAACAGGAAGTAACCAACGAGGCAGCAGAGGGAGCAGCAACAGTCAGAGTGAGTAAGGGCTCCCTCTGCTGGCCTGGCGTTACATAGTCAAAGGGTCAACGCAAAATAAAGACCATTTGTTTAAAACAGAGAAAAACCTAAAACTATGGTTTTAACTCCCAAACAAAACTGGTATATGAGGATTAGCATAAACATAATCCTCCACATGTTTCAACATTCACCAAGTAGGTCAACTAGGTTCTCTTGAAAAGCAATCAGATTAATGCACCGTCGCATGCTCTGCATCAGGACTACGGATTCTGATTAAGGAAATTTCACATTGCTCTTCTGGGCAAGAACCACCATTGCTATTGATATTCCAGGCAGCGTCTCCTTCCTTCTGTTACATAGCCGATATACCCTAGACCTCTCAGTTTAAATTACAGCCCAATAATATCTCACTGCAGTGGGGGCTGTGGCAGACAGAACGGAGCGTATTCTGTCTCATTGATCTTATGCATAGCTGAGTCATAGGCTCCATGCTTAAATACATTGCCACGGGAAGTCACGGCTGGATGTGTCGGTAACCAGGTGGTGCAGAGTACATTTATCTTTCTTTAAGGATGTAGAGATAATTTTAGTGTAAAACAAGACTACATTGCATCTCTAAAGCAATCAGATTATTGCAGCAGGTGGAGCAGGATATTGTAGATAAAGTCTCAAGGTCTTCGCATCTCCCAGAAGACATAGACTTTCATTGCAAGAAGTCGTACAGTAAGTTGTCACCTTTTTTTTTTATACTTTTTTTTTAACCAAAGCCTTATTAAATCTAAAACTAACTGCAACATTTTCTCTTTTAAGATCAATCATTCATAGACATTTGGTCTAGATCTCCAAAATTTTTTGAAGTAATTACAGGCCTTCATCTCTACAGAGAAATTCTCTGTCCTTTAATATTTCAGTGTCCATTCATATTTCATGCATCATTTCATGCAGCGGTGGCCCTGCTGGTGTCTCTGTGTACATTTGGGTAAACTAAACAGGTGAAAGAGTAAGTTGGCGCACCAAAGACAAAGATCAAAGCCGGCGCCTCAGGGTAGTTTGCTCTTGACTCCATCTGTTAACGTAATGTTTCTCTGATGGTTTTTTTCTCCTCGCTTCATCACCTTGAAAGCCCCGAATGGAGCGGGGAGGCTGATGAGGATCATCTTTGAAGGCTGTTTCGATTGCACGCTTTCATTTGAGCTACAACCTGACCGTTTAAAAGGACATAAAAGAGAGGGGAATTGGGCCCCCCTTGTCTTCAAACAGAAAGCCTTTAAATATTTAAACATAAAGTCAAAATATTCGTTAAAAGCCTTTAATCTCCCCAAGAAACTAATTAGATATTAAATAGCACTGTCAGATATATTTAATACAGTAAATCACAAACTACTGTGTAACTACTATCAAGCCATTATGTCAACATTGCTTCTTTGACTTTCAGTATTGGCTCGCTGAAATATTTTGTAACTTAAGGATATTCTAGAAATAATGCAGGGAAAGACTTGAATTAATCCATCTGGAATTGACTGGATTGTAAAATGTTGGTGTTGCAAACCAGAAAAGAGTCAGGTATTACAAAAAGAAAAAAAGGGATTTATCACATCATCTAAAACAAGAAATTGTGAGTAAAGACAGAAGGCAGTAATTAAGTGGCACAAAGGCCACTAATGCTAATAGATAGCTTTCTCCAGGAAAGTCATCTGAAAAAAGCAAAAACAAACATTTTTTACATTTTGGAATAACAGTGTACAGATGAATTGCGCACAATAAGCTCAGCAGTGTGAATTTATTAAAGTAAATAGAATCGGCTTTGAGTTCATGTTGACTTTAAAGGATTAGTTTACTTCTAGAATAAAAAAAAATCCTAATAATTTACTCATCCAATATCATCCAAGATGCTGATGTTTTTCTTTCTTTAGTCGAAAAGAAATTAAGGTTTTAGAGGAAAAAATTCCAGGATTTTTCTCCATATAATGGACTTCAATGGTGCCCATCGTGTTGAAGGTCCAAACTGCAGTTTCAAGCGAAGTTTCTAGCGAAACGATTGGTCATTTTCTAAAGGAAAATAGAAATTTATATACTTTTTAACCACAAATGCTCATCTTGCACTAGCTTAACTTCACGCATTATGTAGTCACGTTGGAAAGGTCACGTGTGACGTAGGCAGAAGTACCAACCCATTGTTTACAAAGCAAATGTGCAAAGAAAGCCGTTTACAAAAATGGTAAATCAACGATTTTGGGTGTGTAACAGTACGTTGTGTAGGAAGGAAGCAGTAGATGAAGATAATAAACTTGACTGACTATATAAGTAAAACAAAGAAAACAGAAACGAGGAGCAGGCTTAAACACATGTACCACATAGTAGACTAGACAAAAGAACTAAACAGGCAGGAATATAAATACAAAGGATAATTAGGAACACAGGTGTGAGGAATAATCAATTAACATAACAAGAACAGGAAACTGACCATATAAGGAAACATGGCCGGGTAGGCAGTTCATGAGGCCATGGTGGGTCAGGGAGATCAGGAAGCCATGGCTGGGGAGACAGTTCTGGAGGCCATGGCGGGTCAGGGAGTTCAGGAAGCCATGGCTGGGGAGACAGTTCTGGAGGCCATGGCGGGTCAGGGAGTCCAGGAAGCCATGGCCGGGGAGACAGTTCTGGAGGCCATGGCGGGTCAGGGAGTTCAGGAAGCCATGGCTGGGGAGACAGTTCTGGAGGCCATGGTGGGTCAGGGAGATCAGGAAGCCATGGCTGGGGAGACAGTTCTGGAGGCCATGGCGGGTCAGGGAGTCCAGGAAGCCATGGCCGGGGAGACAGTTCTGGTGGCCATGGCCGGGTAAACAGTCCAGGTGGCCATGGCAGATCTGGGGGCTCAGGAGGCCATGGCCGAGTAAACAGTCCAGGTGGCCATGGCGGATCAGAGGGGTATCCCCCCCCATCCAAAAAAAATTTCTTGGGGAAATCCAGGGCGTAGCCTGCCCAGGGGATCACGGGAGAGCATGCTGGAGGAGGCGCTGGCTCTGGAGGGTGCGCTGGCTCTTGAGGAGAGGGCTTTGAAGGGCGCTCAGGGCGAGCGGGCTCTGGACGGCACTCTTGAGGAGCGGGCCCTGGACGGCTGAACGACCCCAGCGGAGACTCTGGAGGGTTGGGCGTCTCCAGCGGAGACCTTGGGAGAGCAGGCTCTGGAGGGAGTTCTGGAGGAACTGGCTCTGGAGGAGCGGACGCTGGAGGGCGCTCTGGAGGAGCGGACGCTGGAGGGTGCTCTGGAGGCGCGGACACTGGAGGGCTGGGCGGAACCACCGGATGTTCAGGAAGACTGGGCGGAACCAACGGAGGCTCAGGAAGGCTGGATGGAACCAGCGGAGGTTCAGGAAGGCTGGACGGGACCAGCGGAGGCTCTGGACGGCTGGGCAGAACCAGCGGAGGCTCTGGACGGCTGGGCAGAACCAGCGGAGGCTTGAGAGATTCAGGAGAGAGGATTGGGGGATTGGGAGTGCCATGTCCATAATGTTAATAATATCCATCTTGGCGGGAAACTCAGGTTTGGTGGCCATCTTGGCCGGGGATTCAGGAACGGCGGCCATCTTGGCCGGGAACTCAGGAACGGAGGCCATCTTGGCCGGGAAGTCACCCATACCGAAATGTAATATATGACATATATGTCCCTATATCAGAAGTGCTACTCTCATATATGTTAAATATAGGGCAATATATTATTATCACATATATACATCTTCTGGATATATGTAGATATATGTTTATAACATATATGTATTTCCCATAGTACAATTTGTATATAAACATATATTGAAAGTAAATATATGGTCAACTTTTATATGGTATTGCATGTTATGACCATATATGTTTACAATATATATTAAAATTGTATATTGTATTATATGATAAGACCATATATGTTAACAATATATATCAAAATTACCAATGTATATATTGAATTTATGCAAGTTTATTAACCATTTATGCCTAAAAGATACTGCTTATTGTAAATCACATAACAAAATATTTTTTTGCTTAACTTTATTATTTCAATTCAGTTTTCTGGGGAAAAAATACAGATGAATATATAACCTGTTCAAAAAATGCCAATGTACTAGTTACTTGTAGTAAAACGAATGTATTATAGAGTTATTGAGGGGGAAAACACTTCATGTAACTGTTTGTCCATATGTGCTGTCATCATCAATGAACTAAAACGCATTTCATTAAAATACATGAGCGATTGAGTGCGTGTCACAATACCGCTACTGCGCATGCGCCAAAATTCAAACACACCCGCGCTAACGGCAGAGTCTGAGCAATGGCTGGGCAATGATACAAGTCATCTGCGGGAAGATGTTTTTCTTAGTAAGTGGAAGGATAACACATGGGCCAATACATTCACATAATAAACGACAATGATTTTATAGACGGGCACGAAGACAGACCGACATCACTGAGAGGAAACGATGAAACGCCTTTGAATGTGGCAGCGGTGCAGGTAATTTATGCTAATTTACTCAACGCTTTATTCCTACGCTAATATTTCATAGAAACTAAGTGTTATATGATTGTTTTGGTCTGCAAGAGCCTCTGTCTCTATATAGAGCAGATAAGTTTTTTAAAATATTCCCTTGCATTGTTTTATATATGATGTTATGTTTACAGCTGCATTGATGTGTTTTGCAATTTGCTTGCATTAAAGTTAATTTTAGCTAACGTTACTGGGTAGGTTAATGAACAATCTGTATGGAGATACTGCGAGCTAATTGTTTTCACTGGATAAGCAATGCCACATTTGGAAATTATTTAAAGCTGTCTGACAAAAATAACGGATGAAAATTATAATGTTTATCTCTGAGATGTAGTCTAGACTAGAACTATAAAACTGCAAAAAATGGAATTATTTAAATAAAAGCACCTTGAATTCATATAGTAAATTACAGTAAGTTACTTGGTTATATTGCACCAAGTGCATTGGCATGTAAGTGACATGAGTGGGTGCTTAAGAACATGTATGTTGTGTACATTGCATAAAGGTAACAGTACACTAAAGGATGTGATTATGGGGTTTTAAAAATATGGTTAATCTATCGTAGTAAATTTTGTTCATATCTTTGCTGATAATTGTGCTATTCTCGTTTGTGTCCCATGAATAGGTAATGAGTCCCGAAAATCTCAGAAAACAGAAATGGAGGCCGAACCTGCAGATGTGGATGGCAGTGATGTGAATCATGGAGCGTACACAGAAAAGGTTAAATATGTAGACAAATCAAATCAACAAAATATGTGTCTCCGTGTACTATTTAATAAAATTCTAGTGCATTTAATCTATAAATAACTAGAGGTTTTGGATATGGTAAGATTAAACTTATTTTAGTGAATGAAGTACCACATTTTAGCTATCATGTTGTTAGGGTGGGTACACAAAATATTATTTTATCCTTGCTTCAAGAAAATCCTCAATCTATCTGCTTTCTAACAGCTTCATATGGCCGTAACATTTATCTTAAACGTGGCTTTAAGCACTATAGATTATTAAAGTTTCACTTTCACTGTGACAAAGGCAGTAAATGTGGTGCGGGAAACTATTAATTGATTATTCTTCAATTAATTGCACTATAAATTACACTACAATGCAAAACACAGTAAATTGATAAACTGTTCGGCGTGATGACGTTTAATGCCTCCGACAGGCCCTGTAGTCCCATTTAGCAGCATGCTAGCAACCATCTTTTTTAAGAAACATAAGAGTTTAAAAATTAAAATACGAATCAAAAGTAGGGTTTAACTGATGTTTTTTTATGTCATATAATAAAATGTGAAAGGATTATGAGTTTGTGTGAACGGCAGACCTTATTTTAGGGGATTTAATCAAAATTGTCATGCAAAAATCCATGTAATAGTTCCACCCTGTTTTCTCCAGGCCAAAACAATGCACATATTAGGTATTATGAATGTCAACACTTTATTTAATTGATGCTAAATAGCAAATTAAATTGTAACCTTAGCTGTGAACTCTGTCATTGAGCATTTGGGCTACTATATTTTAGTTCTTCATGTATATAGAGACATATTATTTGAATGGGCATGCAGGCTGTGCTTTGTTGTTCTGCCATGTCCTTGTGGTATCTGGGAATATTTTACAACTACAACTTACAAACATATACATAATTAGTATTCTGCAGTTTTAAAATAATCTTTAACTTTACCAACTGTTTAATATTCAGTATATTTGTCATCTTATAGTAGTTTATCACTTTGGTACAATGTTGGATAGTATATGGTTCAGAAAATTTATTGTAATTATCTTATCAAAATCTAACTTTTATCTTTTTTTATATTTATACAGATGCTGGAATCCAGACATTTCTTCACCTGGGGCCTTCTGGGGATGGCAATAAACCAAAAACTAACCAAGCTGTGGGAATACAAACCTGTAGACCTTTAGCTGGACCACTACAATTGATGTTTTGTTTCTTATGCCTGTTCAGTGTTTTAATCAGTTATATATGTAATTGTTTCTTTTTTTCTGTTTGATTGTGCATGTCAGTAACATTTTTTGTTCCTATTTAAATAAATTCTGTTTAAATAAAGATGTTTCATTGTGTACCATTTAACATTTAAGGCTCAAGGTGTGAAATGTGCAATGCACTGCAACTTTGTAGAGTGTAGTGTCTCACATGTGTCCTGTATTTAAAGATCAAAGATCACATATTAAAATATTAAATATGCATGAAATATATGGTTTCATATATATCTAATCTGTATATAACATAATAAAAAAATGCATATATCTCACATATATTAATAATTATATATATTCCATATATGGCAATACATGTATTATACATACATAAACATATATTTTTGTATGGGGTAGACTTATATGTCAATATATGAAATTGTTCCATTTTCTAATAGGAATCATATATGGATATGGCATATACAAGACATGTATTTAATACATGGGTATTTCATATAAGCACATATATTACATTTCTGTATGGGCAGGAACGACATCCATCTTGCGTGCAGACTCTGGCGTTGCAGCCATCTTAGGAACACAGGTGTGAGGAATAATCAATTAACATAACAAGAACAGGAAACTGACCATATAAGGAAACACAGGAACTAAGGCTGGGGGGAAAACACGGAACATGTATGTGACAGGGTGATTTTGAAGTTGGAAGAAAAAATTATTATTATTTTTTTTTTAAATGAGAGTTTTTCGCCCTTACCTGCCTAACATGCCTTTTTGAACCAAATTACACAGACGAAGAACTAACCATGCACGACTTTTTCAACATGATTACATAATGCATGAAGACAAGCATGTGCATCACAGAGCTAGTGCAAGACAAGCATTTGTGGGTAAAAAGAAAACGACCGACCATTTCACTAGATATGACCTTATTCCTTGGCTAGGATTGCTCTTTGAAGCTGCACTGAAACTGCAATTTGAACCGTCAACCTATTGCGCACCATTGAAGTACATATAGAGTGTTTTCACAACGCGTCATCAATCTGCCATATTGGTGGCACTGAACGTCAAAAATGCCACTGAACTATACAGAACTTGCTGATTATTATTATTTGGGGTGTTTTCTATTTTTCTTGGACCAGACAATGGAGATATGACAGGAAGTGAGTGGGAGAGAGAGAAGGGGGGTGTGTTTGGAAAAGGTCCACAGGGCGGGATTCGATCTCGGGACACCCGAGGTGCAACTGCACCATATGTCAGCGCACTGCCCATAAGGCTACCGGCGCCAACAAATGTAGCTGATTATTGCTGCTGAAAATGGTCAGTTGTCATGAGCTGTACTAATCGGTCAGACCAGGAATAACATTTGGAGTATATAGACTGCCAAACGTTATAACAAATCAAAAAAGAGAAGAGTGCAAAAAACTGTCTGAGGAACAAAAGGCATTTGTGGTTGGCCAAACTGAACCAGGATTTCCAGGGCAAGAATGTTTGATAATTAATTAATTTATGAAATTAATTAATTAATATTGCTTGTACATATCTTTACCACCTATTAACTTTAGTTTTTCAAAATATTGCATCCTTTCCTGCTTACTACTCCTTCTCTATATGATTAAGCAGTTTCCACACATTTTTTTGGATTTAGACAGCATAAATTATCCGTGCAATCCATGCTGTTGTTTACATCCAAGTATCGCCAATATGGCCGCGTAACTGGTTAACTGACCAAATCGTGAGGTAAGTACAAACCCTCTATATAAAGAAAAATCCTGGAATGTTTTCCTCAAAAACCTTGATTTCTTTTCAACTGAAGAAAAAAAGACATGAACATCTTGGATGACATGCGGGTGGGTAAATTATCAGGATTTTTTATTCTGGAAGTGAACTAATCCTTTAATTAGAATGCTTTGGTTTTAACAGAGGGTTTATTTAATTGGTGATTTTATTCACATAAGATCACAGCAGTTAAAAATAATCACTGCTGTAGTTTGGAGCAGATGGGGTGTGAGTCAAACTAGTGGTTCTCAACTGATGTGTTAGGATCCAAAAATGCAGGTCTGCATGGAAAGCAAGCAAAACAATGATAAATATAAAAATAATTAGCAAATATCCATTTAGTCATTGGAATTTGAACCAAATTATTTGCTAACAAAAGTCCTCAAATGGGGATAACTGACAGACATTATAGAGGGTTTGCACTTATGTCACAATTTGGTCAGTTACCCGGATGCACAGCCATACTGGCGATACTCAGATGTAAACAGCATGGATGCATGGTTAATTTACTACTGAATACATTGTCCAATTATTTTTGGCACCTAGAAGAAGCTAGCTAGATTAAGAATTTACAAATTAGCATAACATTAAAGGATTGCAAGATGAGCATTTGTGGATAAAAAGTATATACAATTATTTTTTTAAATAAAAAATGACAGATTGGTTCACTATAAGACCCCTATTCCTTGGGTGGGATCGTGTAGAGCCCTTTGAAGTTGCATTTTGAATCTTCAGCCCATTGATCCCCATTGAAGTTCACTATATGGAGAAAAGAAAATCCTGGAATGTTTTTCTCAAAAACCTTAATTTCTTTTCGACTAAAGAAAGAAAGACATGAACATGGATGACACGGGGATTTGTTGTGAAAACCTGGCAACCCTGTTAGGCTGGTTTTAGCTATTTTTTTTCAGCAGGGTCTATAGTACTCTATAGTGTTTTTCCTGGTCCGATCGATTAGTTCAGCCCAAAACATTACAATAATTGACCATTTTCAGCAGCAATAATCAGCAAAATATCCGAGTTTCATTCGGTTTAGTGGTATTGTTCACATTCATTGCCGCCAATATGGTCAATATTGATGATGTGTCGTGAAAACCCTCTATTGGGAGGCTGGTCTACAGTCCACATAATGTGTTAAAAATATAAACGTAAACATTCACCCTGCTGAAAAAAAACAGCATATGCTGGTTAGGTATGTTTTGGTGCTGGGATGCTGGTTTTAGCTGGTTTATGCTGGTCCTTAGCTGGTTAATGCTGGTCCTTTGCTGGTTTATGCTGGTCATGTTGCTGTCCATGCTGGTTTTTTCAGCACTCATATTGAATGGTTTGAAGTACAAAATTGACTGTTTTTAAAACATTTCCTATCAACTGTTGTCAACATCCAATTTTGGTACCTAGAAGAAGCTAGCCAGATTCAGCAACTACAAATTATAATAACTTTAAAGGATTGCGAAACAAGCATTTGTGGTAAAAAAAAAAAAAAAAAAAAAAAAAAAAGTATATAAATACTTAATAAGACAGGTATTCCTCAGCTAAGATTGTGTAGAGCCCTTTAAAGCTGCATTTTGGACCTTCAACCCATTGGGCACCATTGAAGTCCACTACATAGATAAAAATCCTGGAATGTTTTCTTCAAAAACCTTAATGTCTCGACTGAAGAGAGAAAAACATGAACATCTTGGATGACTCGGGGGTGAGTAAATTATCAGGAAATTTTTATTCTGGAAGTGAACTTAATACATGTATATGTTTGGCCAACGACTTATTTGTACAGTAAACATTTTAGTATTCCTTGATATCCAATGTAAAACAGATGGCCTAAACCATTAGTACTGCTGAACTTCATTGGCTGTCAACAGCAGCGCGCGCTGCAACATGGTGCGCGTGTCCCTCTGGCTCTATGACGCCGTGCGCGCGTGCTGCTGCTGAGCTGTAAACCCGCTGTCAAACAGTGCGGACAAGCGCGGGAGATATCCGCACAGATCCGA
Source organism: Garra rufa (assembly GCF_049309525.1). NCBI lineage: Eukaryota > Metazoa > Chordata > Actinopteri > Cypriniformes > Cyprinidae > Garra > Garra rufa. The sequence goes on from NC_133385.1 coordinate 19,404,224, forward strand.
ACAGCTGCAGCTCCCTGTCACATAAGATGTGCCGGAGACTCAAAGCCGAAACGTTATACGGGAGATCATTCCGCCCGGCTGTATGAGAGCAGAACCGCCGCCAAAAGCGTAGAGGATTTGTGCCTGTTTCACAAGTGGGGATGTTGCGATGGCATGCACGAGGAGAACCAAAACTTTGGTGTCCACGTGTGTGATTTTAAGCGGCATGACCAATATTTTGTGTCTGCTCTACGTCGGATGGATCACCAATTATGTGTCTCATAACGGCAACGTCAAAGTTACAGGGAGGACGCACGAGAAAAAGTTTGATGATGACAACAGAGGAGAAACGCTGAGGATTATAGAGAGACTGGACAGGCTGGAGAGTGTTGTTAACCAGCACATCCAAGGTAACGTGGTTTTAACATGACAGCATGATTTATATCTTTTTACAGTTGCTGTATATGAAGAACAATACTGGTTTAAAGGGGCTTTGCACTTCAGATGCTGATGTTAATGAGTCTCTTTTATGGCTCTGTTTGTATATGCATACACAGATTAATTGAAGATCAATCATAATGTTATAGCACCTCTATCTGGACTGTATTCAGCTCCCAGCAGATTTCTGTATTCAGCTGGTGCAGTGTAAACTCAGGTTTATTGCAGCTAGAGAGAGGGGCATAAATTTAGCACTTGGCAAAGTCCTGGCGTAAACATCAGTCCCGCGGCTGGTGCCATCATGTTGCTTTGCTGGACTCAAACAGGACAGCTGGGAGTGATGATAACCTGCAAGAGTTTGAACAGCTTCTCATCCCAGATGATTAATCATCATTAGTGTACTGTTGATGTCAATCTAATTCAGTAGTGTTAAAAAATATGGCCTTGGAAATGCAATAAGGGGGGTGCTGTCTTCAAAATAACCCGCCGTTTATGCCTTAACAGGCTTTGTGTGAGGAATTGTATTTCTGTAAAGTATTAATGCATGCGCTAATCTTGTTGAGAAGCATTTGGCCGGATTTATGGGATATGTTGGCCTGTACCATAAGTAGAGCTCCTGTGCTGAGCTCAAGGTCTTAAAGCTTGCTTCTCGCTCAGTGCAGTCATAGTGAAGCCATAAATGTCAATCAAAATACACCCAGTACACCTACACAACAAGGCACTTAAGCGATTGAGTGCATCATGCTACATTACATACTGTATACAACATTTTCCTTCCTCACTTGTCTTAAAATATTTCATTTAAGGTGAAATGTGTCAGTCTTTGGATTTTAAAATGCCATACAGAGAAAACCACAACCATCTGTAGTTTGGTTTTACCTAACAAGTGTGAACATTGTGGCTTTTTAATGCTGTTAAAACAGCTGAATGGTCCGACAACAGCAGCTTTGGTTCAGCCAATAGAATGAGTTTTGGGACTATCTTTTTGGCCAACCAATGAAAAAGAAAGAAAATATTCAGAGAAACCGGTTTGAAAACAGCTATTGTTTTTGCATTTCTGTTTGAAGACTCACAATTTTATTGTCCAACATAATATTTAAAAAAACAAGTATTGCGTTTTTGAGGGAAAATTATGAGAAATTTTTTGCACTTACGACACGATTTGGTCAGTTACCTGGATGCACGTTAATATCACCAATACTCAGATGTAAGCAACAGCATGTATTGCATGGTTAATGTACTACTGAATACATGTTACTACTGGTGATTTCTGCTGTCTAAACCACAGAATGGAAGCTGCTAAATCTTATAAAGAAGGACTTAGTAAGCGAGTAAGGGCACAATATTTTGACAAACTAAAGTTAATAGGTGGTAAAGTTACATACGAGCAGTATTAATTAAGAATTTAGCCTAATATTTCACCTACTTGAAATACACCTACTACGGAAATGATAAGAACAAACACAAATTCTTTCAAGATTCTTTCCCTGGAAATCCTGGGTCATTTTGTCCAACCACAAATGTCTTTTGTTCCTCAGTCAGTTTTTGCACTCTTCTCCTTGGTTTGTTAAACTTTTGGCAGTCTATAGTACTCTAAATGTTTTTCCCAGTCCAACCAATTACTACAGCCCAAAACATGACAATAAACTAAAACTAAACTATGACAATAATTGACCATTTTCTGCAGCAATAATCAGGAAAATATGCAAGTTGTAAGCATTGCTTACATTCAGTGCCACCAAAATGGTCAATTGATGACGCGTCGTGAAAACACTATTAACACAAACTGAGAGTACTGATAACAATCAACAAGTATTGAGGACAACTGAGGGACTCATATGCAACTATTACAGGTGCAAACACTCACTGATGTTCCAGAAGAAAAAAACCAATGCATTAAAGGGATAGTTCACCCAAAAATGAAAATTTGATGTTTATCTGCTTACCCCCAGGGCATCCAAGATGTAGGTGACTTTGTTTCCTCAGAAAACACAAACGAAGATTTTTAACGAAAACCGGTGCAGTCTGCCAGCCAAATAATGGACGTGGATTGGCACCAAACCTTTAAAAGTAAACAAAAACATGCACAGACAAATCCAAATTACACCCTGCGACTCGTGACGATACATTGATGTCCTAAGACACGAAACGATCGTTTTTTGCGAGAAACTGAACAGTATTTATATAATTTTTTACCTTTGATACACAGCCACATCCATCTGTCCTGAGCACGAGCTTATCATCCGGCTCGTGACATGTGAACGCCCTCTGGCGTAGAATACGCAAACGCCATAAGGGGAAATCAGTGAAAAGTCCCGGATGAGTTTGCGCAAGCAAACGTAATCTTTTAGCTTTAAATCGGTTTGAACAATCAGGATAAGCGCAAGTAATTACCATTTTGAATAGCCGCTATACCCACAATCTCTGTGCTCTATGTAAACAATGAGTGTTGTATACATGCGACAGATCGCTTCCGGCACCGGTTTTCGTAAAAAATCTTCGTTTGTGTTCTGCTGAGGAAACAAAGTCACCTACATCTTGGATGCCCTGGAGGTAAGCATATACACATCAAATTTTCATTTTTGGGTGAACTATCCCTTTAAGAGCCAGGGGGTGAAAACTTTTGAACAGAATGGAGATGTGTACATGTTTCTTATTTTGCCTAAATATCATATTTTTTTTATTTAATACTGCCCTTCAGAGGCTACAGAAGAAAATTACATGTTTCCCAGATGACAAAATAAGTTATATTTACCCTGATCTTCAAATTCAAAAAGTTTTCACCCCCGGCTCTTACTGCATGGTTTTTCCTTTTGCAACATCCGTGAGCATTTGAACCTTCTGTAATAGTTGCATATGAGTCCCTCAGTTGTCCTCGGTGTGAAAAAATGGATCCCAAAATCATACAATCGTTGTTGGAAAGGGTTCAAATACACAAAAATGCTGAAAAACCAAAGAATTTGTGGGACCTGAAGGATTTTTTTGGAGAACAGTGGGAAGTTAATTGTTCAGGACAAACAAGGGACTCATGAACAACTATTACTAAACAAAAAAAAACACACAGCTGTGGATCATTTAGGTAAGAACAAAGTATTAAGAATCACTTGCTCCTCTGTATTTTTAGAGAATAAGTCTCAGTGAAAGAAGTAATCAAGACACTTCAGATTTGCTTGCAGTCTCTTCTTTTTTACGATAACCAAAATCCATTAAAAGTGAAGAGTCCGGTTTTCACGCCCATCTGAACTGTCTGATTGCATTGTCATTGGCAGAGACCGAGGCTGGACCTCCAGGTTTGCGTTGGCACAAGCAACAGCGTTGATGTGCTGTCTTACAGAGAGAACGAAATAAAGCAAGTTCTTCCCTTGTAACCCAGTTTAAATTAGCAAATGTGAACTTGTCCACTGGTTAGTGGAAGGTCACTATGGAAATGCCACGTTTATAGTGCTTTGCTTGTGACGGCCCGGGATACAAGATCTGGTGTTGTGGCATTTGAAATGCTGAGTGTAGGACACTGGAGAGTTAGGGAGAAAGCAAGGAAAACAAGTCTACTTTTTTGTAGTATATTGGTATGTCTGATATAAAATATATGTTTGACGTTATTAGCAGAGCTTTCATTCTTTAAAGGGATAGTTCACTTAAACTGGAAATTCTGCCATTACTTACTCACCCTCGTGTTGTTTTAGAGCCAATAGAAGTTATTTTCTTCCACAGAACAAAAAACAATGTTCAGTCTGTTCTTCCCTGTTGTGAAATATATCCAACTGATACAGCTTATTGAACAAGATCAAATGTCCTTGGACTTGATTTTGTTCATTAGGAATTGTTTGGAATGTTAAATGAATTTGAATCAAAAATGATATGCACAGATAAATCATTAATAATAAACTTTGCAGTATTCCATAAATAAGAAATTGACCCTCTGCAAAGACCCGCCCATTTACATTACTGTTGCTATGTCTGATAAGCTGCGCCGCTCTCACGTCACACATGTTCATACACAGTGAAAAATACATTGCAGAGCAACAGACAAGACAGAAATTGTCATTTTTTAAAAAAGAAATTCATACAATAAATATTTTTTCATTGGCAAAACTATTAACACCAAAGCCCTCAATTGCTCCTGAACTCATAATTACAACTTGTATTTTCTTGTAAATTACAACTTGTATTTTCTGAGAATTACGAATTGGACCAGTGACAGCTGTACCACTTGACCGCTGCCAGGTTCATTTTGGCACTACTTAGGCACTACCTCTGAGTCCCAGAACATTGAAAGCTATGAGTAAAATGTCACGCGTTGTCATCTCAGAATTACAGTAATTGGCGTGAAAGCAGCATAAGTTCCTCTATAAATTGCCAATCGGCAATTTACCCTTCACAAAGACCCGCCTCCCTTCAGTAATATTGCTATGTCCGACAAGCCATGGGGCTCTCACGCCATACATCACAGAAAATTCCATTGCAGAGCCAAGAGGAAACTGACAACACGCATACAGACAAGACAGAGCCGATTACTTTAGGTATGAAACAAAGACTTAAGAAATTCAAACAATAAATACTGTTTTGTGGCACTTTAATGTGTCGTGACAGATCACTGTAGCGCCTCTGTTCAAGCGGCACGTGAGCCAATCATCTCTTTTCCTTTATTAGACTAGTTTACTAGCACAAAATAAACATGAATGAACAACAAAAGGTTTTAGAAGGTTTGTTTCAACCGAGGAAAGCCGTCAATATACACAGTTTTAAAGTTCAAGTCGAATGATGTTCAAATTTCAAATTCAAATTTCCAGCAAAGGGTCAATTGTCAATTTTGATTATGGTAACTTTAATAAGGCACCCAAGAGTGTCAGCTTAAAAGTACATTGTAACTCTTTTAATTTAAAAAGTACTCGGAAGACAACATCCTGATATCTTAGGTTTTGCCATTGCATTCCTTTGACACCCAGCACTTTACACTCCAGGCCTGCAGATGCTGCTCTAATTCTGTATTTTAGTGACAGTTGACAGTGTAAAATGTGCCTACTGGGCTGCCATTGTATTGGAATTACCAAATGGATATTAATTGAATTGTCTCCTAAAAGAGTAAATAGTGAAAAGTTTCATGTTTGAGTCAATTTATTTATTTAATAGTCCCAGCTTAATTTGCAGATGTTTAAGTAAGCCAGTCAATTAAAAAAAAAAAAATCTGCAGACCTAAGAACCAAAGACTGTATAAATATTGCTATCAATGGAAGAAAGTGCAACTCGCTCTCACGCTATACATTATGTTCTCACACAGAAAATCGCTGAGCAAACAGGAACCTGACAACACGCCAGACACAACAGAACAGGTTACTTTAGGTATGAAACTACATTTTTTTTAAGTCTTATCGCTGTAGTGCCTCAGTTCAAGCAACACATAAACCGATCATCTCTTCCTTTTTATTAGTTAAAGAATTAAATAAACGAATGAACATTTGAATTGTATCTACTTTCAACCGTAGAAAAAAGTCAATATACACCATTTTTCAAGTTCAAGTCCACTGACGTTAATCTACTCTCCTGTTTGGTTTGTTTGTCGGTCAACAAAATGGCAGATTCAGCGTCATGATTTGTCAGATCGCCTGTCAGTCAAACTCCCAGCTTGATTTGTCAGATATCTTTAAGTTAGTCTTGCATAGCCAGACCTTCAGACTTGACGGCAGAAGGCCTGGGAACCTTGGCTGCTTTGAATGGCCAAGGCCTGCCCAGGAGGCCATATGACTGACCAAGCAACCAATCATGTTTCATCAATAACAGACCGGTGTGTGAAACTCTTAAACATATTAGAAATATTGTAAGCAGCGTACTTTAAATATTTCCCATACTTTTGAAAATCCAGTGTTTAGTTGATCCTGATAAACGCTTATTGTCATGGTTGTAAACACGGCAACTTTCTTCTTTCATGAAGGAGATTGGCATCATGGTATCTTTGTTTTCAGGCGAAACGTTAAAGAATGCAACACACACATCTCCCAGAAATCCTGTCAATCAACCAATCTGATGATGACTTAGAAACTTCTGAAGTGTTTCCAATTTTGTGTGCGATGTGCATCAGATGTTCAACCAACGGTCCGAGGGCGTGACGACTGAGACTATCTTTTCACGATATGGTGGAATAAGTCCCACTTTATAAATAAAAGTGCCAATTAGCAATTAGTATAGTCATTGTGTCACTACAGCTGCTGTTATAAGCTCTGGATGCCACAGAAACAGTCAGTTTCCTGCATCGTGTGCTTGAGATTATGCACATTGGTAAACGCTTTCTTAATGCTATTTAAGCATTCATGAACAGTTCATTTTACATCGTATTTAAATGTGAGTGTCAAGTTTTTAAGATTTCAGTATTTCCCCATTTAAATAGATAGGAGTTAGTCATGCTTGAAAAAGCTGCCCGGAGGCCTTTCAAATATGGCCGGCAAATGAACTGACTTCTCTTGAAAGAGCTTTTACTATGGTGTTATGAAAACATTGCGCTGTTTGTTTAAACACCCTGAACAGCCCGACAACAGCGACGTTGACTCAACCAATAGTGAGTTTGGGGTGGAGCTAACTGTGTGGATGACCAATAGCATGCCAGGAGAGAATTTAAAGGAACCTGTTAGACAGTTTAATAATGCAAGTGAAGTATTTAAATTTGTAATCTTTCTAAAGTGTAGTACAGATCATTTTAACACATTTGTACCACATTAAAATCCATCCCAGAGGTTTCCCCCCTAATAAGTGCTTAAAATGTGAAAAAAAGTCCACTGTTTCCATCTGGGCCTGCTCATACTTGCTCCCCTCTTCTTTGAAGCTTTCGAAAGCATGGCCCTTAACTGGATTCAGTGTATAGAGAGTACAGTAGAGTCTTGTATTCACATGCTCATGGGTGATTGCTGTGCAAACAACTGCTGAGTTTTCTGTACATCTAAAGAGAACGGCAGCGCTGTACCACACGAGAATAACTCACCCATTCTCTTCCCATTTTCACACAGCTCTGCACTGGAGATCAGCAGGGTGCCTGAGTGCTATAAAAATCCCGCCTTCGTACTATTATCTTTTCTTCTCTGTGCCCTGTTCACAAGTTCATAAGTTCATGAGTCACACTTGCGAGCCGAGTGTTACCACGCTAATTTATTTTGGACTGTCTCATTACGGTGCGCCTGCCTGACAATTAACGCTGGGTGTTTTTGCGCGCGCACCCCGCAGGCATGTGTTGTTCTGTCGTACCGCCTCTGTTAAATACCACCTGAGATTGTTATCGTTATCAAAAGTGTTTTTGTCCACAGTTCTCTCATTATAGGATAGGACGTACAAGGGCTCGTTTTAACGCCACGCTTCACTTGCTGATGGGAAATGAAGGAGAAACGCCAGAGGGAAGGAGTGGAGTGGGAGGAGGATACTTGATCGCATGGAGGTCACAATGCACACTGGAAAAGTTGCTGGATTTTTCTCAGAATGTCTTGATTGGCTCTTTAAATGTGTTGTAGTTAATTAAAGGCGGGTAATTGCCTAGACACCCATCAGATTTCGCTAATTAAATGAGTTGTCTCTGCGGTGGAAAGGCGTGCTCTGTCTAGACAGTGAAAAAAAAAGTAGTACCAGCAGTTTATTTAATGCAGTCTTGCTATGAAGAAATGTTTTTCTTTTTTATGATAAATTTCGATAAGGCTTATACACTATTTTATTAGTTTTCGCATATCTGTATAAACTGGGATCATTTCGAGAACGTTGTCATCTGTACATGAAACTTTTCAAAAGTGTAAAGAAAAGAACATTTTCAGTACATCACTGTAAAACATGTAAACAAGTTTATTTAAGCTTAAAACATAGATTTTAAAGAGATTTGCTAAAGCTCACATTTAAATGCTAATAAATAAGTATTTTAAAGGGTTAGTTCACCCAAAAATAAAAAGTCTGTAATTAATTACTCACCCTCATGTCGTTCCAAATAAAACCTTTGTTCATCTTCAGAACACAAATTAAGATATTTTTAATGAAATTTGAGAGCTTTCTGATCCTGCATAGACAGCAATGCAACTGAAATCTTCAAGGCCCAGAAAGGTAGTAAGGACATTGTTAAAAAGTTCATTTGACATTAGTGGTTCAACCGTAATTCTTGCTATGAGAATACTATTTATGCGCAAAGAAAACAAAATAATGACTTTGTTGAACAATTTCTTCTCTTCCATGTCAGTATCACAACACATGTCAGAATAATGCCAGAATTTTCATTTTTGGGTGAACTAAACTTTTAAAGATGAACTTTTAAAAGAGTAGTAAATGATGGAAAATGTAATTTAAATGGAAAAAAAGAAAATAAATATGTACATTTAAATATCCAATGTTAGTTACAATAAATCACCAGTAAAAATATTTGATGGTACAGTGAGGGAAAAAATTATTTGATCCCTGCTGATTTTGTACGTTTGCCCACTGACAAAGAAATGATCAGTCTTTAATTTTAATAGTTGGTTTATTTGAACAGTGAGAGACAGAATAAAAACAAAACAATCCAAAAATCGCATTTCAAAAAAGGGAAAAATTGATTTCTCTTAAAGGGAGTGCTCCTAATCTCAGCTTGTTACTTGTATAAAAGACACCTGTCCACGGAAGCAATCAGTTTCCAAACTCTCCACCATGGCCAAGACCAAAGATCTGTCCAAGGATGTCAGGGACAAGATTGTGGCCCTACTCAAGGCTGGAATGGCCTACAAGATTATCGCCAAGCAGTTTGGAGAGAAGGTGACAACAGTTTTTTTTTGATTAATCACAAATGGAAGAAACACAAAATAACTGTCAATCTCCCTCGGTCCGGGGCTCCATGCAAGATCTCACCTTGGGGAGTTTCGAAGATCATGAGAGCCAGCTGGGACCATAGTCACCAAGAAAACAATTGGTAACACACTTCGCCGTGAAGGACTGAAATCCTGCAATGTCCACAAGGTCCCCCTGCTCAAGAAAGCACATGTACAGGCCCATCTGAAATTTGCCAACGAACATCTGAATGATTCAGAGGAGAACTGGGTGAAAGTGTTGTGGTCCGATGAGACCAAAATCAAGCTCTTTGGCATCAACTCAACTCGCCGTGTTTGGAGGAGGAGGAATGCTGCCTATGACCCCAAGAACACCATCCCCACCATCAAACATGGAGATGTAAACATTATCCTTTGGGGGTGTTTTCTGCTAAGGGGACAGTATAACTACACCACATCAAAGGGACAATGGACGGGGCCATGTACCGTCACAGCCAGTGCATTAAAGCCAGCCAGGGCATTGGAAATGGGTCATGGATGGGTATGACCCAAAACACAACACAACAAAGGAGTGGCTCAAGAAGAAGCACATTAAGGTCCTGGAGTGGCCTAGCCAGTCTCCAGACCTTAATCCCATAGAAAATCTGTGGAGGGAGCTAAACGTCAACTTCGAAACCTTAATAACTTGGAGATGATCTACAAAGAGGAGTGGGACAAAATCCCTCCTGAGATGTGTGCAAACCTGGTGGCTAGCTACAAGAAACGTCTGACCTCTGTGATTGCCAACAAGGGTTTTGCTAAATCATGTTTTGCAAATACTTATTTTACTCATTAAAATGCAAATCAATTTATAGCTTTTTTAAAATTGTGTTTTCTGTTTTGTTTTGTTTTTTGTTTTTTTTGTTATTCTGTCTCTCACTGTTCAAATAAACCTACCATTAAAATTATAGACTGATCTTTTCTTTGTCAGTGGGCAAACGTACAAAATCAGCAGGGGATCAAATCATTTTTTTCCCTCACTGTACATCACTGTCATGTAAACGTACCCTCCATGATTGGAGAACAATTGTGAACAATCCATTCATTTAAATAAATAAATAAAATGTTTGACCTTGTAAGTTTTTAAACAGAATGTCATAACTTTTATTCAGATAAACAGTACGCCAGAAGAAAAGCTCTGTGGCTACTTCTATAGCATTGTGACTTTAACATTTATCCAATTATATGTTATGGCGTATTACATTTTTACAATTATTCATTCAGCAGATGCTTATATATATAATTAATAAGGCTAATATTCCCCCGGTTTCACAGACAAGGCTTAAGCCTAGTCCTAGACTAAAATGTAAGTCTGAGCTGTTTGAACTGAAAGAAACTTGCACTGACTGATATAAAAATATATCGGTGCCTTTGTTTTGTCTCAAGATGCACAACAGTAATGTTTTTTTTCTAAGCATGTTTATAAAAATTACTTAAATATCCTAATTGAACTATCTGCTAATCGTGGCTTAGTCTAAGCCCTGTCTGTGAAATCGGGCCATTATGATTATTATTAAAAAATGAATTGTTTTAAATGCTACAAGTGAATTAAAGCATTACAACATTAAAATGTAAAATATGAATTATAAGAGAAAATAGGAAGGGTTTGCTAAAACCTACATTTAAGTACTAATACATAAGTATTTTAAGGGGATAGTTTACCCAAAAATGAAAGGTCTGTCATTAATTACTCACCCTCATGTCGTTCCAAACCTGTAAAACCTTCGTTCATGTTCGGAACACAAATTAAGATGTCTTGATTAAATCCAAGAGCTTTCTGAACATTGTTAAAACAGTCCATGTAACATCAGTGGTTCAACCGTAATGTTATGAAGCTACAAGAATACTTTTTTATGCGCAAAGAAAACAAAAATAACGACTTTATTCAACAATTTCTTGTGTGATCTCACATGGACTATTTTAATGATGTCCTTACTACCTTCCTGGGCCTTGAATGAGTTGCGTTCCTGTATATGCAGGGTCAGAAAGCTCTTGGACTTCATCAAAAATACCTTAATTGATGAACGAAGGTCTTAAGGGTTTGGAACAACATGAGGGTAAGTAATTATCAGAATTTTCATTTTTGGGTGGACTGTCGCTTTAAAGATTAACTTTAACTTTAAAAATTACAACAAATCAACAACAAAAATTACTTTATGCTGAAATAAATATTTAATTTTATTATTTTTGATCATTTCTTTAGCTATCACCTAAATGCAACACTGAATGCAATATTTACTGTAATATCCTCTTGCAACTTGAAACTGAAGCAGCCATCGCTGTTTGCTCAACAGGAAACGGCTTATACCAGAGGAGGCAATATCACAAGCTGAGCGTATAAAATGCCCTTTAGTCATGTTTGAGGTTAGGATTAGGGTTAATCTTAATGCGTGGGAGAAATTTGATATGTTTTCTGTTGATTCTGAGCTGTTTTTTATAGCTCCTGTTTGCATGTGTCATCATGAGGTCAGCTGCTGATGAACAGTTTCTTCCCCTCTGTCAGTGGGCTCCACTTAGGGTGCATCCGGCTGCACTGATTTGTCAGCCCGTCTCACGGATGTCTGTCGTCCGGAGAGCAGCCCGTAATCAAGCTTGAGCTTTGGTAATCCTCAAAGCTTGAAACGATTTCAGCTTTATTCCACCGTCCAATCAGATGCGTGATGAGGGAGGATGTTAGGATGAATGACAGCATGATCTGCCTTTTTTTGGATTGATTCTGATGAAATCTGAGAACAGATGCCGATACAAATATATAGTGAGGTGACTTGTCTGATTCAGTACAGTGATTTCCTTTTAATTCAGACTGATTCGTTAAAAAGAATCAGCTAAGTTGAGTGATTCATTCACACATTAGACCGCATCTTGGCCTGTATGTTCATACCGGTAGTTGTGTGCCGTTAGCCAAGTAAACGAGGAAACACTCACTGAGCCAGTGACGCAAGGTTAAAAACCCTTGACTAGCTGAGCGAGACCAAAAAACTGTATGCGGTTGAGATGTCCTTGCTTGAATGAGTGACATTCCTTGAATATTACAGAGAACCTGTAGCATGTTAAATCTCTTGAGGCTGTTTTGGCAATTGCTTGGCAGCAAAAAATAAAATTTAACTATTCTACATAAATGATAAATATAGGAAAAGAGTCATATATGAAGATTCTTAAATATATGAAGAGTTTTTCCCAACAACTTGTTCTAAAGTAAGTTTAATATGATTTTACACTCAGGTTGTTTCAATATATTCTGTTCATATTCATTAACTTGTCATTAATATTCAGGTTAATTAACTTCAAAACAGCACCTTAAAATAGCTGTAGCACAGCAGTGGCTGTCATATCTGAGGTTCAAGTGGTTCCGTGCTTTTTTACTGAGCAAGGCCATAAGTAAATAAAGCCATAAATAAAATTTGAAAATGGCATGTACAGTCGTGGCCAAAAGTTTTGAGAATGACACAAATATTAGTTTTCACAAAGTTTGCTGCTAAACTGCTTTTAGATATTTGTTTCAGTTGTTTCTGTGATGTACTGAAATATAATTACAAGCACTTCATACGTTTCAAAGGCTTTTATCGACAATTAAATGACATTTATGCAAAGAGTCAGTATTTGCAGTGTTGGCCCTTCTTTTTCAGGACCTCTGCAATTCGACTGGGCATGCTCTCAATCAACTTCTGGGCCAAATCCTGACTGATAGCAACCCATTCTTTCATAATCACTTCTTGGAGTTTGTCAGAATTAGTGGGGTTTTGTTTGTCCACCTGCCTCATGAGGATTGACCACAAGTTTTAAGATCTGGGAAGTTTCCAGGCCATGGACCCAAAATATCAACGTTTTGGTCCCCGAGCCACTTAGTTATCACTTTTGCCTTATGGCACGGTGCTCCATTGTGCAGGAAAATGCATTGTTCTTCACCAAACTGTTGTTGGATTGTTGGAAGAAGTTGCTGTTGGAGGGTGTTTTGGTACCATTCTTTATTCATGGCTGTGTTTTTGGGCAAAATTGTGAGTGAGCCCACTCCCTTGGATGAGAAGCAACCCCACACATGAATGGTCTCGGGATGCTTTACTGTTGGCATGACACAGGACTGATGGTAGTGCTCACCTTTTCTTCTCCGGACAAGCCTTTTTCCAGATGCCCCAAACAATCGGAAAGAGGCTTCATCTGAGAATATGACTTTGCCCCAGTCCTCAGCAGTCCATTCGCCATACTTTTTGCAGAAGATCAATCTGTCCCTGATGTTTTTTTTGGAGAGAAGTGGCTTCTTTGCTGTCCTTCTTGACACCAGGCCATCTTCCAAAAGTCTTGGCCTCACTGTGCGTTCAGATGCGCTCACACCTGCTGCCATTCCTGAGCAAGCTCTGCACTGGTGGCACTCCGATCCCGCAGCTGAATCCTCTTTAGGAGACGATCCTGCCTCTTGCTGGACTTTCTTGGACGCCCTGAAGCCTTCTTATCAATGCAGTGGAAAGTTTTTTTCGGGATTAAGTTAATTTTCATGGCAAAGAAGGACTATGCAATTCATCTGATCACTCTTCATAACATTCTGGAGTATATGCAAATTGCTATTATAAAAACTTAAGCAGCAACTTTTCCAGGGCCAGTTATACCTATACACTGCTGTTTTTAATAGCAAAGCAAGCATAGATGAATACTCCAAGATTTATTTTTATATATATATATATATATACACATACACCACCACCCCCACACAGACTGTTTGAAAGAAATTAATACTTTTTGCATGTATATTAATACTAATCAAGCATGTTTAATTATTTGAAATCATGAAACTTACACAATTTAACAGAAATTTATTAAAAGTTTAACTAAAATTAAATGTTTATAGTAGGGATGCACCGAATGTTCGGCAACCGAAATTATTCGGCCGAAAATGGCAAAAAAAGCACTTTCGGTGTTCGGCCGAATAAGTAAAAAGGCCGAATAAATTTTGCCGAACAAAGACGTTTTTAATGACGCGATCAAACAGTAACCCGCGTAGAGTGAGAGGCGCGCGCTTTATGCAGCAAACATGTCAGCAGTGTGGAAGCACTTTAAAGTGTCAGAGAAAGAGGCAAAAACGGCGGCTTGCAGACACTGTTCTGCTGAATTGTCCAGAGGGGGTGCATCTGCAAAAACGTACAGCACTTCAAGTTTAATTTATCACTTAAAATCAAGACACCCGAACATCATGCAGAGTACGGGAAAGACACGGCGGCGGCTACGGCAAGAAGCAGCAGCGAAAAGGAAAGTAGTAGAGTTGTGACGTTCGCGAACGAACCGATTCTTTTGAACGGCTCATTAACATGAACGATGGGAGCCGAGTCGCGGCTGGGGGGAGCCGTTCTTTCTGTCGTTCTTTTTTTCCTACGCGTGTTTCATACAGATGCACACAAATTAGCTCCTCTGCAAGACAGAACAGTTATAGGGGCAGGGGCTGATCTCTTATTTGCAAAGTTTACAGTAGTTATAGTAGTAATATGTAGACATTTCCATTTTATTTATTCTAATTCTGTCTACAGTAGCCTATATGTCTAATACTTTAAATATTTTTTGTTATCTATCAAAATGTTCTTTTGTGATACTGTTCTTGTATAGAAATTTTCCACTAAAAGCTGTTTTGCACAGACATTCCTTGCAGCCCACTTTGTATGAATAATATAAGCCAACGTAGCTTTACACATACACACACTTTGTACTAAAGGTAAATCCAAAATATTGATGTCACTGTCTAAGCAGAGGGATGTTGTGCAAACCTATGAAACATTGTCCACACATAACAAATGAGGTAATAATCAATACTTCAGAATAATTCAATACTCATCATTCCTCCCAGTGATTATTTCCAGGATAAACTGAGATGCCCCCAAGCTGGCTTCTTAAAACTGACTAAATATTTAAAAAGAGCCAAAAGAGCGTTCTTTTGAAAAAAAAAAAATGTTCAGTGTTAAATAAATATTTTGAAATTGTATTTTTGTTATTTGATTTATTTCTCTGAAAAGCAAACCACAAAATAGTAAAAAGCACATTTTTACTATTTAATAATTGTAATGGTGAAAAAATGGACAAAATAAATAGAAAAAAATGCGAAACACCGCGTTCGGTATTCGGCCTTCGGCCTTCGGCCAAGCATTTCATTATTATTCGGCTTCGGCTTCGGCCAAGAATTTCATTTCGGTGCATCCCTAGTTTATAGCCCTATGACGTACTTTTTTTGTCTCACATTCAGTTTTATTTTTTTACCAAATTCAGTTTTTTAATAATTCAGTTTCATTTTAATAATTTCATTAAATTTTAATAACCAAAAGCATGCCTAATTTAATTGATTTTATAAAGAATTATTTAGTTATTTTATTTATTTATTCATTTCAGAAATACTGTGTTGTGGGTTCACATTTTTCTGTTAAATATTCCTTGAAACTCATATGCAGCAATTACAGGAAGTTCAAACTCTCACTGATGCTTCAGATAGAAACATGATGCATTAAGCGGGGGTGAAAACTTTTGTCTTCTGGGAAGCGTGTAGGTATCTTCTGTAGCTTCTAAAGGGCATTACTAAATAATAATAATTAAAAAAAATTAGGCAAAAAAAGAAAAATGTACACATCTTCATTCTTCATTCTCTTAATGCATTGTTTTTCCATCTGAAGAATCAGTGAGTGTTTGAAACTTCTGTAATAGTTGCATATGCATCCATCAGTTGTCCTCAGCGTGAAAAGATGGATCTCAAAATCATACAGCCATTGTTGGAAATGGACTCAAATACACAAAAATACTGAAAAACCAAAGAATTTGTGGGACCTGAAGGATTTTTTTGAAGAAGAGCGGGCAGTTTAACTGTTTAGGACAAACAAGGGACTCATGAACAACTATCACTAAACAAAACAAAAAAAACATACTCAGGTAACAACACAGTATTATGAATCAAGCGTGTGTAAACTTTTGAGCGGGGTCATTTTTATAAATTCACCTATTATTTTCTCTTGTGGACTATATGTAAATCGTCTTTCATGTGAAATATCTTATTCAAGTCAGTACTAAATAAAAAATAACATGCATTTTGTATGATCCCTCTTATTTTGGTAAAATAATGAACTGTTTGCAGATTCTGCAATGTGTATGTAAACTTTTGACCTCAACAATATATGTGCAAAAGATTTACAATACCAGCAAATGAACCTTGACTTGAAACAATGAAAGAGCCATTAGGTTCATCATAGAGCAGAAAACAAACTGTAGTGACTGTTTGTCATAGCTGGACATCTCACACACTGACCCATGAGGATTTCATGGAGACCGGGCCGCGGCTCGCCCAGCAGGCACACCTGAGGGACTGAATTCAAATGTCTCTCTGTGAGTTTATTAACCTTTGCACTGGTTAGAGAGTGCAAGAGTAGATCGCCCACAGCAGGAGCTGCATCTTAAAACTCTAATCACATATGCGCCACACAGCATCCTGACAATTGTGCTCAAGTTCTGTGCATCAGGACAATAATGCCTCCTGAACAGAAGCAGAAAACAGATCAGTGGAAATGTCTCTTGTTATCACAGGGCTGAAGCTGGAGAGCCTTTGTGTTTGTAACAATGCTCGTATGACTGTCCTGATGCATTCAGAAATGTGGACGTGTCATGTGGTTTGCAAACACAAAAATAGACGTTTCCTCGTGTCATGTTCGTGTATGGCTATTTCACAGCTTCAGATGTGTCTCGGTCTGATTTTAGAGAGTTTCATGAACTAGACTTGAACTCAACTATCAAACCACATGCTGCACTGAATTTTTTAAGGATTTTTGATTTATTCAGTTTGATAAAATTCATATTTTTTGTTTTTGTAGATCAGTGGATAGAGATGTTCCTCTGTATTATCTAGCAAGCTATTTTATAAAGTGTTGGGGACCAAATAAGCCACAGCAGACGTGTTGTAAGTGACACGCATATGAGTTCTGGTTGATTATATGTGTCATATTTTGACCGGATAATTTATTATAAACCAGTATTTTGGCAGACACTTTCTAAACATGGCCCCTAGGAATTATTTTTCTGTCACATTTTGCTCTCTGATCTGGCATTTATGTAACACGTTTTTTATTTAAATAAATAAGTAGCTCAACAGAATCGCAGATGGTGGAGTTTTGACTTTTTTTGTGTGTGTAATAGAGACCTGTGCTGGGCTGTCAGTTAAAGCTGACAGCTCACTCTTTGCATTAGGCCACCTGTTAATGAACTGACACCATGGAGAGAGAGCATGTAATTGATGTATTATTTCAGTCACACTTCCAAGTAATCATACGACACAATACTGGAGAAAAATTCTCATTACCACTGGAGATGCCAACCCAAGCCATAAAATGATTGTAACATGCTGAAACATATTAAAGCTGCAGTCCGTAACTTTTGTGTTCAGAATGTACAAAATGTATAGAAAAAGCGATTACATCATGAATCCATTTTCCAAACAGTGTTTGTGGCCTAAATCACTACCGTACACCTTCAATACATTGGTGGCCAAAATTATAAGAACACTTGTATTTTCACCAGCTAAAAATGGTTTTAAGTCAGTTATTTCTGTCTTCTGTCAGTAGGAAATATTAGTTTACATTTCCAAACATTAATTTTGCCATTAATTGTGATAATCCAGTGAGATTTCTGTTTGCACAAGGTCTCTGACAACAGCCAGTGATCCACACAGATCTGCAGTTCTGTTTATTAACCGCTAGAGCTCCATAAGTTACGGACTGTAGCTTTAATATATTAAACATAACTGAATGACAGCACTTCTTAACATAACAGTCCGTCGATTAGCATAAATCAACTGCTCATAAGACTGTCTTCATAACAATAACCTATCTTATATTTTTATTTAAAAAAAAAAGAGCATGTCCACATGTTCAGGATGAAGACGTCTGCAATCAAGCAATTAGTCCGGCTGCCGAGAACACCCTCTCTGATGGCACAGACAAAAAAATTACGCAGTGGAAATCGTATTTGCCAGATTTTCAGCAGTATGCCACTCTGGCATGGCTTTGGTCTGCAGAACAGCACTGTGCATTTCCCAATCAACTATATATGACAGGTGCCTGTGATGTACCTACTCAATATTCTACAGTGAGGAAAAAAAAAATTTGATCCCCTGCTGATTTTGTATGTTTGCCCAATGACAAAGAAATTATCAGTCTATAATTTTAATGGTAGGTTTGTTTGTGCAGTGAGAGACAGAATAACAACAAAAAATCCAGAAAAAACGCATTTCAAAAAAGTTATAAATTAATTTGCATTTTATTGAGTGAAATAAGTATTTGATCCCTTTGCAAAACATGATTTAGTACTTGGTGGCAAAACCCTTGTTGGCAATCACAAAGGTCAGACATGGTTTGCACACATTTTAGAAGGGATTTTGTCCCACTCCTCTTTGCAGATTCACTCATAGTCATTAAGGTTTTGAGGCTGACATTTGGCAACTCAAACCTTCAG
Source organism: Garra rufa (assembly GCF_049309525.1). Lineage (NCBI taxonomy): Eukaryota > Metazoa > Chordata > Actinopteri > Cypriniformes > Cyprinidae > Garra > Garra rufa. Next base: position 19,422,898 of record NC_133385.1, read on the forward strand.
CTTCCTCCACAGATTTACTATGGGATTAAGGTCTGTATACTGGTCCAGTAGCCAATCCAGGACCTTAATGTTCTTCTTCTTGAGCCACTCCTTTGTTGCTTTGACCGTGTCATACCCAATGCAGTTGTCCTGTCCCCTTAGCAGAAAAGCACCCCCATAGAATAATGTTTCCACCTCCATAATCGCACCAACTGTTATCACCTTCTCACCAAGCTGCTTGGCGATAATCTTGTAGCCCATTACAGCCTTGTGTAGGTCTACAATCTTGTCCCTGACATTCTTGGACAGCTCTTTGGTCTTGGCCATGGTAGAAAGTTTGGAATCTGATTAATTGATTGCTTCTGTGGACAGGTGTCTTTTATACAGGTAACAAACTAAGATTAGGAGCACCCCCTTTAAGAATCTCAGCTCGTTACCTGTATAAAAGACACCTGGGAGCCAGAAATCTTGCTGATTGATAGGGGATCAAATGCTTATTTCACTCAATAAAATGCAAATTAATTTATAACTTTTTTTTTTAAATGCGATTTTTTTTTTTTTTTTTTTGTCTCTCAACTGTTAAAATAAACCTACCATTAAAATTATAGACTGATCATTTTTGGCTTTCATCCAGTAGAGTGCTTGGTTTTAAAAAAGGTGGAAGCTGCCAATTTATGGAAGTTTAAGAAAGGACCAATTCTGATGGCACGGTGCCTTGGATATGGGCTCAACATCATTGAGATTGGGACCGTGGATGATTGGAAAAAAGTGGCCTGGTCTGACGAATCAAGATTTCTGGTGCATCACGTTGACAGCTGAGCATGGATACTTTGATTACCAACAGAGGCTATAACACCTGGGTGCACTGTTGGGCAGATACAGACCGGCGGCGGTGGTGTTATGCTGTGGGCGATGTTTTCTTGGGACACTTTAGGCCCCATTATCCCAATAGCACAGTTTCTGACACCTGTCAGGACTCAGGTATCTGAACATCATTGTGGACCAAGTGCATCCATTTATGGCAAATGTGTTCCTTGCCAATGATGGCCATTACCAACAGGATATTGCGCTATGCCACGCTGCCAGAATCATCAAAGAGTGGTTCGAGGAACATGATGGTGAACTTCTGTTAATGCCTCAGCCTTCAAATTCACCTGACATGAACCCAGTTGAAAAGCTGGTTCACACTACATCACCACTACCCCGTAATTCACCACTACCCCACAGGAACTGGAGGACTGGAAGGAGAAATGGAGGATATAAATTGTAATTTATATGGAATCATGCATCTCATGTGTGTATATGATTATATATAGGATTTCGATTAATCCACAGATTATGTAATTTAATTACATTTTAATCAATTTACTGTCATAATAATTTTGTGCCATTCTCATTTAAACCTTAAAAATAATTTAAGTCACATTGTTATATTTCTCTTTGTGCGGTTTGTGGCATTTGAATGCACTTTGTGTTTTCTGTTCTTTATTTGCAAGGTCACTAAAGTGGTTTCTAAACAATCTTGACTGTGATTTTTAGTGCCTTTTTTGTTTAGCGGAAGCAGCTAGATGAGGTAATTATCATCTTTTCTTCAGGATTGTGTTTTGCATGTAGAAATTACAGGCAATGAGCTGTAACGTTTGATTTATGAGGCCAAAGTCGTTCATTTTGCAAGGAAATCAACAAAAGTGCTGTTCTGGAGAGAAAAAAAGCACCCTCTTGCCTTTATGCAAAGTCTGTTAATGGCTCAGACACAGATTTGAGATTTGGAGCCCACACATCATAATGCATTATATCACCTGAGGGACCTTCACTGCCATGTATCCTGCTGCTAATGGTGTTCCGCCGATTAACATGGCCATCCGGGGCCGCCCATGCACTCGTATGCGCAAAACATTTGGTGGCATGGAACATCCTGCCGACTTCTGGGTCACCTGCTAATGCAATTACTAGCACAGCCCACGGCCGTCCATGCAAACAAAAGGCTGTGCATTAACTAGCTTGATTTCAATGCAACAGAAAGACCTCGGTTTCTTCGTGCATCTTTTTTGTTGTTTGTCGTTTGTAATTTTGTACAGTTTCAATACGAGTCTGTGAATGGTATCCGTGTGACAGGAAGCCTAACAAAATGCAGTGAAACGAAAAAAAAATTGGGCTTTTGTTACCTTTTTGTCAATACTGGTGTCAAGGACAGAGGACTGTTAAACAAGATGCGATATTGGTTAGACTCCAACATGAATTTGTGATTCAGGGACAGGGATGTGAATGCAGTAAAATTAATTTTGGAAACTTTTAGGGCAGAGCTCTATGGAAACCCATTTCCGCCACTGAATTAAAAAAACAAAAAAGGTAATTGTAACTTTTTGTCTTGCAAATGCGAGTTTACGTCTTGCAGTTCTGATTTATATTCTCAGAATTATGTGATGTAAACATGAAATTGTGAGTTATAAAGTCAGAATAGCAAGATATGACAACTGTGGGATATAAACTCACAATTGCGAGAAATAAAGTCAGAATTGAGATATAAACTTATATAAGCAAATGTGATTTTTGTATCTCGCAATTCTGACAATTCTTCACAACTTTAAAATTATGTCTTGCAGTTCTGACTTTTTCTCCAAATTGTGAGATATAAACTCACAGCTGTGAGTTATAAAGTCAAATTTGTGAGGGGGAAAAGACTTTTAATTCTGAGAAAAAAATTGATAAACTCAATTCTGAGAAAAAGTCACAATTGCGTGATAAACTCAATTCTGAGAAAAAAAAGCACACGCACAATTGTGAGAAATAAACACTCAATTTTGAGAAAAAAACATAAAAATTGCACATACACTCTCAATTCTGAGAAAAAAAGTAAAAATTGTGAGATATACACTCATTTATGAGAAAAAAAGCCACAATTGCGAGAAATAACGTCTAGGTTATGAAGGTAACCCTTGTTCCCTGAAGGAGGGAATGGAGACGTTACACATGGGAACTCGCTTGAGAGTCCAATCATCTCTGAGCCTCATTCAAAAGGCCAATGAAAACTGGCGAGTGGCATTTGCATGCCAAGACACGGCCCGTACATACGGGTATATAAGATGGCGGCATGCAGCCAGTCATTCAGGTTTTTGCTGAGGAGCCGGATCGAGCCGGATCGAGATCCCAAGAGGGTACGAGGTGCGGTCTGGGAGGGTTAATCCTCCTCACACCTCGTAGGAACCTCACGATGAGTTGGTGATTACCCAGGGATGTTCCATCCACTGCATCGTGATACGCTGCAATGGCAGCAACGTACACTTTGAGAGTCGAAGGGGACAGCCTGCGCTCCAACTTCTCTTGCAGGAAGGAAAGCACTACTGCAGTCGTGCATCTCTGTGGGTCCTCTCCTCGAGAGGAACACCAGTCAATGAACAGACCCCACCTCAGTGCGTAAGTCTGCCTCGTAGAGGGAGCTCGGGACTGAGTGATGGTATTTCTCACGGCCTGGGGAAGGCCGGTGAGGTCTTACGCGTCCCGTCCAGGAGCCAGACGTGCAGGTTCCACAGGTCGGGGCGCGAGTGCCAAATTGTGCCCATCCCCTGAGAAAGAAGGTCCTTCCTCAAGGGGATCTTCCAGGGAGGGGCTGCCGCGAGGGAAATGAGTTCTGGGAACCAGGTCCGGGTGGGCCAGTGTGGCTCAACCAGCAAGACCTTCTCCTCGTCCTCCCTGATCTTGCACAGGGTCTGTGCAAGGAGGCTCACTGGGGGAAAGGTGTACTTGTGCCCCGGAGGCCAGCTGTGTGCCAGCGCGTCTCTGCCGAGGGAAGCCTCGGTCAGGGAGTTAAAGAGCTGGAAGTGGGAGGATTCGGGGGAGGCGAACATATCTATCTGAGCCTGGCCGAAATGACTCCAAATCAGCTGGACTGTCTCGGGGTGGAGTCGCCATTCTCTGTGAGAGCTGATCCGCTGCACGGTTGAGTTCCCCTGGTATGTGAATGGCACGTAGTGATTTCAGCCACGTTTGACTCCAAAGGAGCAGACGGCGGGCGAGTTGTGACATGCGAGGAGAGCGGAGGCCGCCCTGGCGATTGATATACACCACAGTCGCATTGCTGTCGGTACGAACAAGCACGTGCTTCTGGCGCAACGTCGATCGGAAGCGACGAAGGGCTAGAAGCACAGCCAACAACTCAAGGCAATTGATGTGCCACTGTAGTCGAGGTCCTGTCCAGGAGCCCGATGCTGCTTGCCCGTTGCAAACAGCACCCCAACCCGTGGTGGAGGCATCCGTATAGACCACGGTATGCCTGGACACCTGTCCCAGGGGCACTCCGGCCCGTAGGAAGACAGAGTCTGACCACGGGCTGAACAGGTGGTGACACTGCGGGGAAACGCCAATCCGGAGTGTGCCACGGTGCCATGCCCGTCTCGGGACTCGGTCGTGTAACCAGCGCTGAAGCGGTCTCATATGAAGCAAGACCAGTGGCGTGACCGCGGCTGCAGCTGCCATATGCCCCAGGAGCCTCTGAAATGTTTTGAGAGGAACCGCTGTCTTGTGTCTGAATAAGTCCAGACGTTTCAGCACTGACTGTGCACGCTCGTTTGTGAGGCATGTTGACCGAGTCCAGCTCCACACCGAGAAAAGAGATCCTCTGCACTGGGGAGAGTTTGCTCTTTTCTCGGTTGACCTGAAGGCCCAGATGGCTGAGGTGCCGAAGCACCAGGTCCCTCTGTTCGCACAACAGATCTCGCGAGTGAGCTATGAGAAGCCAGTCGTCGAGATAGTTGAGGATGCGAAGGCCCGACTGCCAAAGAGGGGTCAGGGCTGCCTCCGTGACTTTTGTGAAGACGCGGGGAGAGAGGGACAGGCCAAATGGAAGTACTTTGTACTGATACGCTCGACCTTCGAAGGCAAACCGTAGAAAGGGTCTGTGATGAGGAAGGATCGAGACGTGAAAGTACACGTCCTTCAGGTCGATGGCTGCAAACCAATCCTGGGGACGAATGCAGGTTAGCATGCGCTTCGTCGTGAGCATCTTGAACGGCAGCCTGAGGAGGGACCGATTCAGAGCTCTGAGATCCAGGATGGATCTTAACCCACCGCTCTTTTTGGGCACGATGAAGTAGGGACTGTAGAACCCTGAGTTCATCTCGGCTGGAGGGACCGGCTCGATTGCATCCTTCGCCAGTAGGACTGGGGTATCAAGGGAACGTTGACCGGCTTGACCACGGTGGGGCAGCCTGGGGGGGAAGGGGAAGAGGACTGAACCCCCCTGAAGGAGTGTAAGTGCTGCTCGAAAGGGGAGCTTGTGGCCGGAGCCCCAGAGGTGAATTGCTCTTTTGGTGAAATTGTGGGTACCGCCGACCCGTGGGTCGACGGCGGTATTTGAATACACAGCGCGCTCAACCTGGGGAACCGACTCGTATCCCCGGGCTGCCCCGCCATCGAGGGTGGCGAGGGGAGAGGAGCTGGAGCGCAGACGAGATGAAAAAGGCGCTCGCCATGTTTTAATCAGCTCCTCATGCTCCTCCGGGAAGAATGGCACCGGGGGAGGAACCAGTCATCCAGCCTAGAGGGATCAGCCGAAGGCGCCAGAGGCACCTCCAAGCCAATCCCCCTGGCGGCTCGGAGGAGCATAGCCGAGAGTTCGGCGTCAAACCTCAGAGGGTGAAGCGGACATCTTGGCGGGTCGGCTGTGGTCGCTGCCCCGCCAAGATGTCCGCTTCACCCTCAGACTCTCCCTCTGATGCTGCGACAGACATCTCTTCCTCCTGTGGAGCGCAAAAGGAGATGCTCAGCCTGGCTGGTGGGGAAGCATACTGCTCTGGGAGCTCAACGGGGCCATGCTGAAGTGCAGAAGGTCGCAGGGCTTTGGGGGCCGGCGGCATGTTCTGCATGGTGAATTGTAAGTCCCCCTCGTGTCTCGCCACGGCGGCCGAAAAGCATTGCCGGCTTAACGACGTGCCATGGGACGACGAGGGGAGCCGCATCGCGAAAGAACGGCGATTTTTCAGCGTGACCATGGTCATGCATTCGCAATGAACGCACAAACCATCCGTGAACGCTGCTTCAGCATGTTCTCGGCCCAAACATGTGAGGCAGTGTTCATGTCTTAGGAGGTGAGGAAACTGCCACATCCAGCAGCGCACGGCCGGAAAACCATTCTGAAAAGAACGTTTTTCACAGCTGTGAGAAATTACTCTTTTAGTCCCGGTCTGCCCAGGGAGGAACCGCTGCACCACTGTGCACTCAGAGGGGGTTGCTCGCTGGAGAGCAGGAGGCTTGTTTTGGCCGTGAAAACGGCCGCCCGCAGGATCCCGCTGACGGCTGCCAAAATACTCTTTTAGATAAACTCTTTTAGATGGGCAGCATGTCAGCGGGGAAGAGTAAACCAGGAATAGTTTTTTTTTTTTTTTCGTTGTAGGCTCGGACAGAGAGAGGCTCCGAAGCAAAAATCTGAATGACTGGCTGCATGCCGCCATCTTATATACCCGTATGTAAGGGGCATGGCTTGGCATGCAAATGCCACTCGCCAATTTTCATTGGCCTTTTGAATAAGGCTCAGAGATGATTGGACTCTCAAGTGAGTTCCCATATGCAACGTCGTAGTGAAACGACTGGAGGGGAAACTCAATTCTGAGAAAAAGTCACAATTGCGTGATAAACTCAATTCTGAGAAAAAAACAAAAATTGCATATACACTCTAAATTCTGAGAAAAAAAGCAAAAATTGTGAGATATACACATTTCTGAGAAAAAAAGCTACAATTGTGAGAAATAAACTCAATTCTGAGAAAAAGTCACAATTGCGTAATAAACTCAGTTCTGAGAAAAAAGTCACAATTGCGAGAAATAAACTCAATTTTGACTCAAAGTCACAGTTGCATGACTTAATTGTGCAAAATTGGGCAATATACACTTATTTCTGAGAAAAAAAGTCACAATTGCAAGATATAGCCTACATTCAATTCTGAGAAAAAAAGCCAAAATTGTGAAATATACACTGATTTCTGAGAAAAAAGTCACAATTGCGAGATATAAACTCAATTCTGAGAAAAAAGTCAGAATTCTGAGTTTATATCTAAGAAATAGTCAGAATTTTTACTTTTTCACAATTGCAAGTTTATATTACGCAATTCTGACTTTATAACTCACAACTGTGAGTTTATATCTCGTAATTGCGAGAAAAAAGTCAGAATTGTGAGATAAAAAGTCGCAATGACCTTTTATATTATATATTATATTTTTTACATTTTTATGAATGTATATGTGTGTTTCATGTAAACCTGGAAATAAAAAAAACATCTGTATTTTATATATTTTTATAATTTGTTAATATTTTATATTTAAAAAAATATTGTAAATAATTTAATGATTTCTATTTGGACAACAGTATTATTTGTGTTATAAATAGGTGTTGTTATGACTAATAATGATTCTTATTCTTCTTCTTATGACTATTATATAACTTTTTGATGACTTATTGAGTTTAGTTTTTAGATTTTCAAAAAATCCCAGTCTTATTTGCTTCGTGGAACATGCATAAAGAAAAGGTGCGTTCCAAACGACAGGGTCCCTACGCAGTGTTCACTGCTCCCTACTCCCTTAGCACGGTATATCCGTTGAAGTGGACTTCGCTGACAATAATCGCTCATTTGGAATGCCCTGGAACGTCATCAAAGCAAATCAACGGCAGGGTCACGCAGATTATGATTTAACATAAATAAATATTGTAATTTATTTTACTTTCAAATTTAAATAAATATAAAATACATATAAACGTATGTATCTAAAAAAATATATTCCAAATGTATATGTTTAGACCGTTAACAGATTAACAGGTTGTAGTGGTCTTATCTCACGCACTTTTTTCCCCACACAGCCTATATTTAACTATCCTGTGGTAACATTAAATAAAACAAGACAGAGCTTCACCTCGCCAGTTTTACTTTCATTCATAAAATACAATATGCAAATGTAACATGAATCGCCATAACCATTCATAAACACTCTAATTTGCATAATAATAACAACATTTATTGCAACCGCTCCATTGCAGAGCCTTTAAAATACTCCAACGCCTCTGCTCCATCATTACTTCTAACTAGTGACGCGGTGCGCAATGACAGTTGGGTAATTTTCCCCGTCCACTTCCTGTGAAGTGAAGTACCGATGTTCCCTTAATCCCTATGCCGTTCGTAGTAGGGTTGTGACGATGAGGAAATTTCCCCACCGGTTAATCGGCACGTGACAACACCGGTAATACCGGTATCACCGTGGGGGTGGGGGTTTGCTCTTTTTTTCTGCTTTTAAATAGCTTATAAATGCGTGCGTATTATACTTTCACTTTCAGTTTTGCGGGAATTGGCAATTCGGCGTCAATTGTTTTAATGGACGACAACGAAACTACAAAAAAAAAAAAAAAACTTTGAACCCAAAATATTGCCAAACAGGTGCTTTTGGACACTAAATCGTCCGCCATTCTCTTTCTGTAAATTCGACTCCTCGCACAAATAATTAACACGGCCAATTCACCATCAGCAATCACACTCCGTATCCAAGCACTACAAGAGAATCCCTTTAAATAGCCAAGAAGTCTTACCTTCATCATCTCTTGTTTTCAGCATCCCTCTCCCTGGGCAGGGGGAGTGCCCCGGGCTCGGCCAAACATGCTTAACTTTTACGCTGTTTATTATATGTAAGCGCGAAATCCTCACATGATAAATGAAATATGACGCATTGTAGCTATGTTCAGTTTTTAATTATATTGCATGCTCTCGTCTTAAGTAAATTATTTAGAATGATATTTTCTAGGGCTGTCCCCGAATAGTCGAAGATTCGATGCATCGATATGCGGAGCCTGATTCGACCACCGATCTCACAGTCGAATCTTCGCGGGTGAAACGAGCATCATACCATTTTGCCAATATGGGGGTGCTCAATGTCTAATTGCACACAGAACTACTGGTTTTGTACGGTTATATTAAGTTATATACAGCCTTTGATTATGATAATGCAGTAAAAACAAAAGTGAAAAGAAAGAAGCGTTCAATAAATATCTTTAATGTGTTTGTGAATAATTCCAACCACCCCTGTGACAAATTTAATTTTCACTTTCCCTGATGCATGACGAGATGAGGACCATCTTGACGGCAGGGATTAGCCCGCGATCACACCGAACGCGTTTTTGCAGTTGGAGGCGCCTCTTTTGAATGGTTTTCTGTTGGCAGTGAGCATTCCACGCGCTGTTTATGCACCCCCGGCGCCTCGCGTTTTTGCCGCCTGCTGCGCCTCGCGTTTTTGCAGGAGCGCTCTGAGCGCCTGAAGTTGAAAAAAAAAATCAACTCTGAGCGGAAAAACGCCCAACGTCATTCGCGTTCTTTTCCATTGTCCAATCGAATGAATGGAGAGGCGGGCCTTCTGTTGTGATGGCGAAAGTTTACCGTTGCTTAAAAAGTCCGGAGACTGCAAGAAATGGAGGAGAAACCTTTGGTGTCTATCGTGGGTAACCCGGAGCTGTATTATTTAGGGTTTCTGCTAATATGACAGTTTACTTAACAGCAAAAAAACTAAGATTTTAGAGCGCTCGCGCTATAATCCTTTGAATTGACTGACAGGACAGCTGTTTTGGTCGTTGCTTAGCAACATAAAAAGACCGCAGCACACTGATCTTTTATTAAAAGTCACCAAAAAAGGCAGTGCTGTGCGCCTCGCGTTCTCTTACGAGAGGTCTCTCGTACTGCGTAAGAAGTATCTTACGCTAGGGGAAAATCCTTTTCTGCGAGATATTGAAGCCAAAAATTATCCTTAATTTTGAAATAATGTAAAGCGCGTTGCAGCAGCATACAGACATAGGCGAAACAGCTTGCGCGCCTATTGGCTGCTCTGCGGCAACTGCAGCAGCCTATTAGAGCGAGGCCTGACGCGACGCCAGATCCAATGGGGGCATTTCGTAGCTTCCCGCCTAAAAGGGCGTGGTCTAGACCTATAAATATCGCTCATAGGCAGCTATTATCTGATTTTTCATCCTTCAAGCGAAGCACACGCATCGCTGGAGCCGGATAAGAAGCCGCCGTTTGACTGCAAGCATCTCAGCGGGACGAGCCACTGAAGCTGCTGGCCACGCCGCCTTCCGTGCCTTCCTTCTGCGCTTTCCGGCGCCTATATCCTTTATAATCTACAGTGTGTGTCGCCGCTGCGATACACACTGTTTCTCTAAAAAGAGCAAAGCGTCTTTTTAAAGATGCCTTCATACGGCTCGTGCAGATGCCAATGGTGACTCTGAGGACTTGCCTTGCCTTCTTCACTGAGACTGCTCCCCCGCCCGCCGCGGTGTAGCGCCGTAAAAAGCGCCGTGCCCAGCGGGCCCCGGACACTTCCCCCAGCCGACAAAGCTCGCCGGTTCGCCCGCCTGCTTCATCGACCTCGTCAGCCTCTGTTCCGGACGTAAAGCTTTTTTTTTTTTTTTTTTGGTCGCTTTATTAAAAGTTGTTGCTGTGTGCAGTGTGTAAAATAAAATAAAAATAGTTTTACCCTCCTGCTGACTATAGTGTCGTGCCCCTCCCAACCCATTCACACACGCACATAAGCCTAGATGATTCGACTATCGGTCGACTATAGAAAGATTTGAAAATTCTGATTCGACTATGAAAATTCATAGTCGGGGACAGCCCTAATATTTTCCATTCAATTCAAATAAATATTTAATAAAAAAACGAATACTTAAAAAAAAAAAAGTGGAGACGGTGTCACGGTGGAAAAGTGATGTCACCGGTGTTGCGTCTTAAAACCGGTAACACCGTCAACACCGTCTATCGTGGCAAGCCTAGTTCGCAGTGCCCTTCGAACTGAACATGTTCGCTCCCTTCGGTTTGGAATCTCACTTAAGATGGCGGAATACCCTGTGAAGTCCACTTTGCAGTCCACTTACGGTCGAATGGAACGCACCTAAATTCTCTTATGAACTTCATTCAGCCTTACATCATAAGGTTTCTAATGGAATAACCCTGAGCATTTGAAAACTGCAATTATGCATAGCATTCATTCCTTTTAGCACTCTGTTTTAATGAGAAAGTGATTGTGGAAATACTAAAATTCGTTTGAATAATTCACTGCTCAATGTCATGGATTAATAGCAAGGCGTATTGAAAAACGCCCAAAGAAATGCTATTTTCTTTTTGCCAATGGAAGAATAATTGTCTGTGTCGAGGTGTGGAATCTATTCAGAATAGCAAACTTCCCTACAGTGTCTTTAAGTCCTGTTAGTTATTATGATTATTCACAAGCTCTGTGAATTGGTGAAGAAATGTTTTGATAGAGGATCATTTAGCTCTGTGTGCTGCACATTATGGCCTGCATTTACCAGCAGGCTCACCAAATTTTTACCAACAAAAAGTTTTAAAGTCATTTCTGCTTCAAGCACAATGGGCTGTATTCCAAAAGTGAAAAGCCTCTGGGAAGAGAGAACATTTTATATACATACATTTACATAGTCTTAACCTAGCGGCAGTTTGCCTGTAGCTAGCGTGCCAAGCTTGCATGAAGTAGATGGCAGTATCGCCACTGACTCAAATGACTCACACTGTTTCAATTACCCATAAGAACTGATAATTGTGAGACCTGCCTCCATTTCACACTCTGCTGGGTTGCATGAACTCCCAGCTGTGTGCTGTTTGGCAGCTTTCAGCTTGACTTTGAAAGGCTGTTAGCACACTCCACTTAGGGAGACTAATGTACCTGATACCATAAACTGGTGCTTGTCATAGACAGTGTTAAATTTCTACAGTGATATACTGTAATGCATGAACATGTTTGCTTTTGGCACACATGATGATGTTTTTACATAGTGGTTGTTACTTTATTATGTTAAAAATTATGTTGAATTGGCTAAAAGGTTTGTGCTCTGGAGTTGGCTAGCAAATTTGTCCAACCCAGGGTCAATGGAAGTAAGTGCCTGTGGAGATTGTTTTTTGCAAGTTTCAAGGCACTTTCAAAGTGAAGTGTCAAAAGAGTTCATCTGAAACAGATGAATGTGGCAGATGAGTGGTTCTAGAAGGTTAATGCTCTACTGTGTTTGAAAATAACGTACCACATACAAAAAACCCTACTCAAACCCAACCGATAGTGTAAACAACAGCGAACATAAGATGAGAACGCATTTGCTGAAGCAACCATGCTGTTTTAGCTTGTTTTCATAAGTCTTTTGAGCTCTTTTATCATGATTAATGTTTCACAGGACTTAGTTCAGTGTTGTACCGGGTGAGCTACAGAGCAAGTTTACTACATCAGAAAAGCTGTATATGAAAAAATAAAAAATGGTTTGGTAAAAGTGTTTTGAAGTCATAACTAGGGCTGTCAGTTTAACATGTTAACTTAATTAATTAGTTATGAAAAAATAGCTTGATTAAAATATTTTAACACAGTTAACGCACTGACCCCACCCCCAGACCTGTATCTCATCTTACATTTCATATAGTTAACTGCTGACAAATATGATGGAGGTCAACAACTCCATCAATGCAGTTATGCCCTAAAATTGAAGATATTGAAGCAAAAAATGACCATGTATGCGTTTTCTCTCAAATTTAAATATATTGCAATTTTGTCCCGATCTATCACAAGCTTAAATGCGTTTTTTCACAAAAGTTCAGTAAATAATAAGTTGATATTGTGTTACATTTTAAACACAGTACTATGTTTTTTCTCAATTTTGCTGAGAACATATTACCTTTGAAGCCGTAGCAGAATTGTTGTGCGTTTCTGAGCAACACAGTGGTGTTTAGTTTCTCAACGAATCCGCGTTTTGAAAGAATCATGTGAATTAATGATTCAAAGGCCCATTCATAAAGAGAGCCATTTACTTCATTCCTAAATGAATCAGCCATTTAAACTCATCAATGAGTAAATCAATGACTTATAAAGACATTTACTGCCACTTGCTGGCAGATTTAGTTTCTTATTTGGAGTATCATTAGTTTAAAAAAAGAAGAATAAAAATAAAAACATTAAAGGCATAGTTTACCAAAAAAAATATATAATTCTGTCATTTACTCACCCTCATGTCGTTTCAAACCTTTCATTTGTGGAACATGAAAGAAGGTATTTTGAAGACTGTTGGTAGCTGTTTTGGTTACCAATGACTTTTATCGTATGAACAAAAAATACTGAGATGTTTCTCAAACTATCTTCATTTATGTTACATAGTTTACATTGCAGCCTGAATGTTTGTGTAATAAATGCTATGTTGAATCAAATTAAATATTTCTTTCTAAAGCTACAATTTGTAATATCTAATTGATACTTCCTTATTTAAAACAAAAATAGCTTTAAATAATCTTTTGTGGGTATTTTCACAGTCAAATTTATTTTGCAATTAATTAGATTAATATCATGTAATTAATTAGATAATAAATTTTAATCGACTGACAGCCCTAGTCATTACATAGTGTTGCACAAGAAATCTACACGAAAATGTCTTTGTTGGTCGATAATCTGCCTCAGTAATAGGGCTGTCAAACGATTAATCATGATTAATAACATACAAAATGAAAGTTTGTTTACATACTATGTGTGTGTACTGTGTATTATTATGTATATAAAAATACATACACACACACACACACACACACACACACACACACACACTATATATATATATATATATATATATATATATATATATATATATATATATATATATATATTAAGGGAAAATGTTAGATTTATATATAAAATATTTACAGATATTGAATGAAAATATTCATTCAAATGAATTTTTTTTTTACTCTACATGTGTGCAGTTAGTGGGTTAGTGATCTTTTTTAAATATATATAAATTAATAAATAAATATTTTTTAAATGGGTTTTTATACAAAAACTGCTTTTTTGTAAAATTCACTTTATAAAAGACCCACATTTCTAACTTTAATTCATGGGGATAACATGGATAATTTCACATGGTTTAGTGTAAGATTTTTGCCCATCTTTTGGAAAATCCAGTTTTAAAGGTAAAAAAAATAACTTTTACCAGTAGGTGGCTGCAGAGCTCCTCTATTTGCTATTTGCTATTTGACCACCTGAAAGATATTTTTTCACAAGTTTTTTCAGTTGAATTCATATCTACAGTACAGACCAAACGTCCAAACTTTTGGTCTGTACTGTATAAATATTTAAAAACAATATACACATGAATATGTACACTGCCCTCCAAAAGTTTGGAAACACCCCTGGCAAAGTGTGGTTTTGGTCAATATCAGCATAGTGTGAATCATCTTTGGGCAATCCTTCAGGAGGCCTGGAGTAATATATCAAGTAAATGTTTGAAAAAAAAAACTGACAGCTCGGATGCCCAGATTATGCAGAGCTGTAATAGCAGCTAATGGTGGATATTTTGATTAATTGAAAATATTTTTTTTCTATGTATAAACTATGTAATAAAATGTTTTCGTAGTTTGTGTTGTCCGTTATCAGTGTAAAATTATCACAAATTAAAAAGGATTCATGCCAATATTGTCCAAAACCCCACTTTTCTAGAGCGTTTCCAAACTTTTGGAGGGCAGTGTATGTATTTATATATACATAACAAATATACACAGTACACATATAGTATGTAAACATAAACTTTTATTTTGGATACGATTAATCGTGATTAATCGTTTGATAGCCCTACTCAGTAATCATAATTTGTTGGTGTTTTACTCCCACCAATGTTCATTTCAGCTGGAAACTGCAGTGAATTATAGATTTGTTTTCTAGATGTTTTCCAATGAGCCTGCATTGAATTTATCAGTATTTTACTCACTCTCATGTTGTTCAAAAACTTTGACTTCCTTTCTCCTGTGAAGAACAAAAGAAGAAATTCTGAAGACTGCGCTGATTAATTTTTCATGCAGTTACAATCAAATAAAACTGATGTCAAAAAGGACCATACAAAATTCTGTAAGAAACATACTGAAATTTAAGTTATTATTCACCAATATTCTACTAATATACTACTTCTGCTAGTGGATCATTGAGTCACATTAAGTCAACTCAAGCACCAGATCAGTCTGATTGATAACTGAATGATTCATTTAGACAAATTCATTGAGAAGATCTTAATCCACAGAAAGATTCATACATGAACTCACCAAGAGAGTTTGTTTGGTGTTCCACTAAAGAAAGTAAATCAAACAAGTTTGAAATGACATCTGGGTGGGTAAATGATGACAGAATTTCTCATTTTAAGTCTCTATATAGTATATGTGGTCTTGTTTTGTCAGACTATGACTGTAAATCATCACAGTCTGATAGAATGAGGATGTTTGGATTGTGATGCCTTGTTCAGTTTTAGCTTTTTGTCAGTAAGTAAGCTTTACTCTGGTGTACATGTAAGATTCAGATGCTCAAACGTGTCTCTATGAAGTCAGAAACCATTGCGTTATGATTACATCAGTGGCATCTTGGAGGCATCAAGCGTTTCTAACATCTGAAGCACTTCAGATTGTTGGAGATGGGATATTCATAGTAACATGCCAATTGAAATTGACTTTGTTGCTGCGTAATGGTGCACGCCTCTCAAGTAGGGTACTTAGCATGCACTCGGGTGTAATGCATCCCATGGCGGATGATAAAAAATTCATTGATTATTTTTCTAAGTGGTGCCAAGACATTCAGAACCTTTGACTGATCTATTAATTTATGTGTCGCATAGCTTCAGTGGGCTATTTAATGTGCCTTAAAGAAGGCGACAGGATCTGTCAACTTAGATGTCTCATCTGTTGTCATCATGGCGCCGGCAGGACATTTTAACCCAGCAGATGCTTGCATAACAGCTTTTAATGAGAAGAGCAGCCAAAATGGCATTCATCACCAGTGAGTGGTTCACTCAGCAGCTCGGTCATTTCCACTGTTGTGAATATAACACCTATGCGCTCTCAACCGTTTTATGTGATCTGATTAGGCTTGACGTTTAGAGAATTCAATTAATTAAAGGAGCGGGATGTCAGTACATTTGTTGTCAATTATTTTTAGTGCCTCATTGGTGTCAGTGTGTGTTAATTTCAATCTTCCAGCCATTATATTTGTAGAAGAAATTTACTGAAACTTTGGTGTTCCACATGCTAGCTTGTGCTGATGCAGGCGAAAGACTGTGCTAAAATATGCTGACACAGTTAAAATACTAAAATATTGCTAAAATACTCTGACAGGGTTTCAGGCTCTGTTTATTCAGCTGCGCCATTACTGAATCTATACCATGAAACATAGTCTAATTCCTGAATGAACGACTCTAATGAGCAGTTGTTTTAGTGAATCAAAAACATAGCACAACTGGTGTTGTTCGACTCCCAAACAAATGACTCTTATGAGTCTGTTTTTTTTTTTATTAAATCAAAAAATACAGCACAAACTGTGTAGTCTGATTCCTGTACAAATGACTTATTTGAGCTCTTTCTTTTTAGTGAATTAGAAACAAACAGTGTAACTGGTGTAGTCTGATTCCTGAACGAATGACTCTTATGAACTGGTTCTTATTATTGAATTAAAAAAATACAACACAAACTGTGTATTCTGATTCCTGATCAAATGAATTTTATGAATGGATTCTTTTGTAGTGAATCAAAAACATAGAGATTAGTCTGTGTAGTCTGATTCCTGAATGATTGATTCTTATAAGCTGGTTCTTTCTAGTGAATCAGAAACATACAGTGTAGCTGCTGTAGTTCAACTTAGGAATAAATGATTCTTATGAGCTGGTTCCTTTTAGTGAATCAAAAACATATAGCAACTGGTGTAGTTCAGCTGTCGAACAAATGACTCTTATGAGCCTGTTCTTTTTGACAAGTCAAAAAAAAAAAAAAATACGGCAAACTGTGTAGTCTGATTCCTGAACAAATTACTCTTAATAGCTGTTTTTTTCTAGTGAATCAGAAATATACATTGTAACTGGTGTAGTTCAACTTACGAATGAATGATTCTTATGAGCTGTTTTTTTTTTAGTGAATCAAAAGCATCCAGCACAAACTGTGTAGTCTGATTCCTGCACAAATGACTCTTATGAGCTGGTTCTTTTTAGTGACTCAAAAACATATAGCACAACTGTGTGGTTCGACTGTCTAACAAATGACTCTTATGAGTCTGTTTTTTTTTTTTTTGGTGAATCAGAAAAGTAGAGATCAAACTGTGCAGTCTAGTCTGATTCCTGCACAAATGACTCTTATGAGCTGGTTCTTTTTAAGTGAATCAGAAACAAACAGTGTAACTGGTGTAGTTTAACTTACGAATGAATGACTCGCATGAACAGGTTCTTTTTAGTGAATCAAAAACATACAGCACAAACTGCGTTGTTCAACTTACGAATGAATGATTTACATGAGCTGGTTCTTTTTATTGAATCAGAAAATACAGTGTAACTGGTGTAGTTCAACTTATAAATGAATGATTCCTATGAATTAGTTCTTTTTAGTGAATCAAAAACATACAGCACAAACTGTATAGTCTGATTCCTAAACAAATGACTGAGCAAGTTCTTTGTAGTGAATCATAAACATACTGTGTAACTGGTGTAGTTCAATTTACGAATTAATGACTCTTGTGAGCTGTTTTTTTTTTAGTCAATCAGAAACAATCAGTCTAACTGGTGAAGTTCAACTTATAAATAATTTATATGAGCTGGTTCTTTTTAGTTAATCAAAAACATACAGCACAATCCATGTAGTCCGATTCCTGAATGAGTGACTTTTATGAACTTATTCTTTGTAGTGAATCATAAACATACAGTGTAGCTGCTGTAGTTCAGCTTATGAATTAATGATTCTTATGAGCTGGTTCTTTTTAGTGAATCAAAAACATGCAGCAGAAACTGTGTAGTTCAACTTAAGAATGAATGATCTATATGAGCTGCTTCTTTTTAGTGAATCAGAAACATACAGTGCAAACTGTATTTTCTGTCTCCTGAATGAATGATTCTTATGAGCTGTTTCTTTTTAGTAAATCAAAAACACAGCGCAACTGGTGTAGCAAGAATGATCTCACCATTTTTTCCTTCAAATTCTCTACAGTTCCTGTCCCCACATGTATTCATGTGCAGTTGTTAGTGGTTATAACCCAATAAATGGATTTGATGTACATCCTAAACTTCAAAATGTCTTCTTCACCCCTACATCCGTGTCGTCTGATCGAGGTACTCAACAGTGGCCCATTTCCTGCCTCTCTTGTGGTCAGACAGATGGCCAGCCTGGACGGCGGATCACGTTCTGCTTCACTCTCCTCAGGACCGGCTCTGGCTTCAGGCTGAGCCAGGTCATCGAATCCAGCCTCGCTAGCTCTCTGTGTCACCATCCCCGGAGGGCTGCAAAAAACTCTCAGAGAAATTGAATAAAATATATTTCCTGACTTTGCCAGCAAGCTGTCCTTTTCCATAAGCTGCACAAAGTGTGATGGAGGGGAAAGCGAATGTGTGCAGATGGAGTGTTTAGACGGTCAGGACACGTACCTTCTGTTTCTTCATTCTGTAGCCTTGGGTTGCTCTGCCTCGGGTCACAATATTGTTTAATGGCGGTGTCTGGGACATTAGCCTTGTAGCCTTCATACTTTCAAGGGATTCAAGTCCTGTACTCAGACAAATAAATAAATAAACAAAATGCTGTTTGGCTGTTATTGTCTGGCATTAATGTTCTGGAAAGACAGATATGAATATTTGGTTTTGAAAGGTCAAACCTCTTTTTTTGTCTCGCTCTAGTCCTCTTACGTTACTGTTCAGAAATTTAAAGTATTTTTTATTGTTTTTTAAAGTCTTTTCTACTCACCAAGGCTGCTGTTGATCTAAAATATGATAAAAACAGTTATATTGTGAAATAGTATATTTGAAATGTAATTTATTCCTGTGATGCAAAGCTGAATTTTCAGTATTATTAGTCATTCAATATGATTTAGTGCTCAATAAACTTATATTAGTTCCAAATAAATAGTCAATTATGACTGTGATTTGTGTAAAATGACTCTAAGTGCACACCTGTTATTGCATGCAGTATTAATACAGAAAGTTTCCATATTGCTTAGCAACCACAAACAGTTCAATATTAGTTTAATAAACTGTTACGTGGCTGAAGAATTGTTTATTCTTCACAACCTTACAGTTCAGCAAAGAAAGCGCTAAGATATTCCAGTGACCATTGTGTTTTCAGTATAAGAAATCAACAATTAAATATGATTCACTGTTACTCTTTGGAAACATGAATATAGCTGAGCACTCTCTAACTTCTGAGGCATGCCTTTCATCTGAAATATGCGCTTAATATAATTGCTGTGAGGGGAATAAGGCCGGTCTGACCCATATTGGTGTAATTAGTCTACTTTGAAAACTATGTAATGAAAAAGGAGAGGGTCAGATAACAAGATTTACGAGGAAATGCAAAGTGGCATGAATGTATCTGACAGCCCTGGAATCTGCATATTATTTTTTTCAATTTCTCTGGAGTGTGTGGTTGTTTGTGTAAATGCAAAATGCATACTATAGATCAGTTCAATAATTATTTTGAATACATGGCTTGCTGCATTAAAAGGTCATGGTCAGTCATTTGTTGGTCAATCAGAGCAATCAATGTATATATAGCCCCTTTCACACATACAGTCTTTACTGGTTAATTACTGGTAAATTACCGTTAAGAGATCATATGTGAACAGGACCTTTTCAAAAATCCTGGTAAAGTCATTTCAGCAATTTACCGGTATGAGAAGTTGTAACATTACCAGTAAATTGCCGGAATGTGCTCTGTGTGAATGCATAATGAAGATTGATGAATATAGTCTGCTTTAGTCCAAATTGGCCAGTCATAGCATTCCTGTTTAGATGATATGATTACTCTGAGCTGTTTACAAAGCTCCACCGCTTTTTTAAAAATAATTTTTCTATGTAAATATGCACTAGATGGGCATCTTTGACCATTGCGCCTCGTCTCTCATCTTTTTCAAATTGTCGAGACCCAGCGTTCTTTTCCATTCATCAGCACTGCAGCTCTGCAGTGGGATACTATTATGTTCGTCTCTTGTTTATAAGAGCAAAAACACATTCTGTTTGATCATCCTGTGACTCATACTTCAAAAATATTGTCAAACTGGACAGATAGTGAAACTAAAACACTTTTGCTCATGTGGGAGAATGAAGACAATGAGTGCATGGCTATGCCGTAGGTAATCACAATGTGCAGATATACAACCATATCTCACCTCTACAAGTGTGATATTGCATTTATACAACAGTTTGTTGGCACAAGTGTGTAAATACATATACCAGTAAAAGCTTATTGCATCATCAATAGCTCACTATATTATGCAGGGCTCTAGACTAACTTTTTGCACTGGTTGCACTGGTGCACCCAAAAGTTAGGTGCACCCAAATTTTCAACCGCATCACATTTAACACCGCAGTTTTACAAGTTCACTTTTTTTATTTTTTTATTTATTTATTTTTTTTAATCCCTGTCCATATAGGCAACATTGACTTGTAAATGATTAACTAACAATCTGGTCAATATAAAGTTCTTTATTTGAAGCACAATTCTACAAGAAAGGCAACTTACTGAAAAAGTGTTGGTGCTTAAAGTGCTTTACTGAGCTGAAATTTAAACTTTCAAATTTCAAGATAATTAACTAAAAAGAAAATCTAAATTAAGTGTTTTAAGGGCTTCAAACTGAACACCTCATGGCTTGATGCGATGACTCCTATAAATTGGGCGCATGCAACATCATTGCTGTACGTCGGGTTTACGTTCAAGCCATTTTTCTTCATAAGAATCAGTGTTCCCCCTAGGTTTTTTTCCCAGTACTTTACCCTACTTTGTGTAATAACGAAAACATTTCAGTGAAAAAATAAGTCCAAAACTCTCTATTTTAACATTTTGAACAATAGGGCTCTACAATCTTTTTTTTTTTTGAAATTCTTGTTTTAATTTTTCTCATAATCAAATGAAAGCATAAACATTTATTTATTTTTAATCAAATGAAAAATAAACCTTTTTAATTTTTGGCAAACATATATATGATTTATAAATAGGAATATATAAACACCTAACGTTACATTATACTGTACAAAAGTAATACAGGACTAATATTGTTCTGTTTCATGTTAAACCGTACTTTTATTTTGACAGGTTGCCGTGAAGTTTCTGTGTGTACAGTATGATATGATGCTAGTTTTCTCAAATGAAACGGTAAAAGTGACACTCACAGCAGGTTTGGAGATTGAGTTTATCTGATCATGTGAGATGCAAGTGCCAAAAATTAGCGGGAGCGTCACGCGTGCTTCAGTAGCCTATACGCGTGTAGTAAAAAAAAATACACGTCTCCAACCATTCATACATAGAGGCAAACGGAACATGCAGGATTCATATTAAACGGTCTTTTTGCCTTTCAGTTTTCACAGACTCTAGTCCATATCGCGATTTGAATTAAGTGACAGACCAACTTTTGATTTATCAATCCAAAAATCGACGTATTACGTGGCATTCCGTGCCATAGTAAATTCGGTTTTTATGAATGAAGTCCGCGATCCAGTCCGTGTTTTTGCGGAGGAGGCATTGTAAACGCTTGACCATGTAGAGACAGCCTGACTGCATCACATGCATTTTCAAACGTACACACACGTACAGGAATATCTGGACCACGGCCAATCAGAGGGGGGGGCAGGATCCGTCCTTCATCTCTGATTGGTTTAGACCACGATATGGGTCTAGTGTGTGTCTGTTGTTGAGCAACAGGGAGACTTTAAGAGTGACGGAGTTTCGTTTTTTTCCCCCCTCGAACGGCTGGTGGCACCGGTGCAACCTTTGATTTTTTTTTAGTCGCACCATTGAGAAATTAGGTCGCACGTGCGACCAAATTGGTCGCACTCTAGAGCCCTGTTATGTGGAGTATTATGAGAAAGAGATGGACTGAGCGAATGTGATTACCTGCATCTGATATCTGAGCATTCATTCTTCAGCTCACTCTCATTTTCACAATAAACATTAGTTTGAATATATATATATATATATATATATATATATATATATATATATATATATATTAGGGCTGTCAATCGAGTAAAATATTTAATCGCGATTAATTGCACGATTGTCATGAGTTAGCTCGTGATTAATCGCACATTTTTATCTGTTCTAAATGTACCATAAATTAATACTTTTCACATTTTTAATAGTCTTATCAACATAGGCATGGACAAATATGGATGCTTTAAGCAAATGTATAGTTTATGTAAGGAATAATTGACGACGGGCCGTAGAATTCTTCGAAAATAATGCACACCCGAGGTGGTGATGCAGTCACGACGCGAAGCGGAGTGGCCGTTACACCTCGGGTGTGCATTATTTTCGCAGAATACTACGGCCCAAAGTCAATTATTCCGCTTATCCTACTGTTACCACACCTCAAGACATCAATCAGATGATATATTTCAAGACATTCGTCTGGTTTTTATCCTTAAAACGTTTTTGTGAGTAGGATTAATTTCTTACACAGCTCATATAACAACAGCAAAGGTGACTGGCAGCATCGTCTCTACTGACAGTAAAACTTTAAGTTCATTTTCTTCAAGACCACGCCGTTGTTACCTTGCGTGAAAACTGTCATGTCGTTTTTAAGTTGTTTATCGTCATCGTCAGAGATGCGTTAACAACATTAGCGCGAATGCTAACGTGAGTGCTAACTGTATGTGTGTGCGTCTGTGAGTGAGAGAGAGCGAGAGAAATAGAGTATGTGCTTTCCGTACATAATAAAACATAATATTGCGGAAAAACATGGACATAATCTGTCGTTTTTATCCTGTTGTTTACCGTATGTATTAGTTTTGCCTGTGTCGCTGTAGCTTTTGGTTATTTTGCCGTTTTGGGCTGTAAGGACCTTTGAAATAACTGAAATCGTGTGGCGAAATGATACAGACATGTACTGCGGTCAAAAGCTGCCTGGAACTATGTTCACTGTGCGTTTCATGAAAATAATGCACACCTCTAGAACGTTCGTCAGCCAATCAGATTCAAGCATTCAACGGCCCTGTAGTATAATATTAGTGAAACCATACTCGACATAGAGCATGAAGACTAGGTCATAGACATGAACAAGTTATTTGAAAAACTTCTATTAGACACATGAAAAAAGAACATAGAAATACCAAGTTCCCATTAATTCTCTTTCTTTGCACTGAGCAATTTCCTTGAATTCGATGAAGACAATAGCTGTGATTAACAATTAAATAAATAAGTACTTTTTAATTTTCATACATTCACAAGGTATAGTGTAACAATAAACTCTAAAATGAATCATTTACCGGCATCTGGACATAAGTCACTATTCTCTGCATTATTAGCACTGTTTTTAACTTATAGTTTGAATGCTTTCACGATCCTTGGACTTTCCAGGAGTTTCCCCGTTTAAAATTATGTGATCGCAAAAACCTGCTTCTTTTAATTTTAAGGTGTTGTTTTCGTTATAATGTACTGATTCGAGAGCCCAGTCTCATGAAAATGCGTACCAGTAGCACAATTTTCTGTTTCTATTTGGCGTGCTATTAATACACTGAAATTGACTTTGGCGTGCATATGATATGCATGAGTTTGATGTGCATACAATACGCAGTTTTCGCATGTATACGCGTATGTGGCTCTACGCATCAACCCCCCACCAATCCTATAGACCGACTCCGCTTAGATTCATTCAATATGTCAGAAGTGCCGGTACGCACGAAAAAGTGCCAGTACGCAAAGGGATAAAATACAGAAGTACCTGCGTACCTGCCCACTTCAAGCACTGGAAGCAACATCATTTTAACTATCCTCTGCCACTCACTGAACAGAGCAGACGCAGATAAAAAGAGAGGGAAGTGCGCGCGCATTAGATGGCGACAAAAAAGTTTTCATGTTTTTATGCGCGAGTCAGCACTCAGCAGTAAGACTTTTATACTAAAAGAGACTGAAATGCTGTTGTAAACATGGAAGTTGTTTTACTTTCAGCTAAGTTGTAAGATGCAGCCAACAGATGCACTCAGCTGTCATTGGAAATCACACTTTACAGATGGAAGGATAAAACAACAAAAACATTGCGGACATTCAATCTAATGTTTTATTGTGAATATTAGATTGAGCTGAAGAATGAATGCTGTATCAGATGCAGGTAATCAGTTTTCAGAGTGTTTTCACAACACCACCATATTGATGGCACTGAAGGTAAACAATGCCACAGAACCCAACGAAACTTGTGTATTATGCTGATTATTGCTGATGAAAATGATCAGTTATTATGTTTTAGGCTGTACTAATTGGTCAGACCGAAAAAATTGAAGTAACCTACTATGGACTGCCAAAAGTTATAACAACTCAAGGAGAAGAGTTCAAAAAACTGTCTGAAGAATGAGAGGCATTTGTGGTTGGTCAAACTCAAGTAGGATTTCCGGGGCAAGAATCTTGATAACATCTGTGTTTGTTCTTATCATTTCCAGTCAGGTATGTGAATATCTTTATATTGCTTGTACGTATCTTTACCACCTATTAACTAGTTTGTCATAATATTGTGCCCTTTCCTGCTTACTAAGTCCTTCTCTATATGATTTAGCAGCTTTCACGTTTTTCCATGGTTTAGACGGCGTAATTAGTAGAACAACATATTCAGTGGTACATTAACCATGCAATCCATGCTGTTGCTTACATCTGAGTATCTCTAATATGGCCACGCATCAGGGTAACTGACCAAATCGTGACGTATGTGCAAACCCTCTACAATAGCAAAATTTTAGGATGTGTGTGGAAGAATATATCCAGGAATGTTTTCTAAAAGTCACCATATGCTTTTTGACGAATAACAGCAGAATTGATTGAGCATTTGAGAGTGTTGTCCAGAAGCTATTCACAGCTTTGTCTGTCACGGTTACAGATGCTCTTGCTGTGTTCTGCTTGTGGAAATGGCTTTGGGCATCTGGTCATTTTGTACTGCAATATGATGCTTTTGACTGTCCCGAATGTATAATGATAGCTGTTAGTGTGGAGAGAGACTATCCAGCCCTGAGACAAAACAGCGAGAGAGACTTTCAAATGTGTTGAAATACAAGAGCCATTTGGATTAAGGTACACTGCATAGAAAGAAAGCAATAAACTGGTTTATGATGGTGTCTGTGCCAAATATTTGCTCTGGCACAATAAAGCAAACAAATAATGAGATTGGTCGGTGGTGCTATGGACAAAAAATGGAAGTATTTCGACATTGCTCGTAAAGTGCTTTTACATCTTTGTGCTATGGTCTAAATTGCTACATGAAATTTTTTACAACGGTGGACTGTATATGCAATATGTTGTCATTTATAGATTTAAAAAAAAAACTTTTTAGACAATGTGAACAAATTGTTGTTGTGTATCTGTGCTTGGCTCAATTAGAGCTGTGCGCTACTGGCTAATTTAATCAAGTAGAGTATCCTGTTACCTCTTAGTCATGCACATCTTATCTTACAGCAGCAGCATCGGGCCAACAAACTCATGACGTCACAGCTTTAAAACAATTGTTGCATTTTCACAGAATTAGAAGCAGCAAGTGGAAAACATGCATCATTTATTATGGGTGTTTCTTCAACTCAAGGTACAGTTGAGGTAAAAAAAAAAATACATACACTTTGGAGTATCTGCTCATACAAAATGTATGTTTTTTTTTTATTTGGTAGTGACCTAAATAAGATATTTCACATAAAAGACGTTTACATATAGTCCACAAGAGAAAATAATAGTTGAATTTGTAAAAATGTCCCTGTTCAAAAGTTTACATCCCCTTGATTCTTAATACTAGTGTTACTTAAATGATCCACAGTTGTTGTTTTTGTTTAGTGATAGTTGTTCATGAGTCCCTTGTTTGTCAGTGATTCTCAAATAATTTTGAGATCCATCTTTTCAGACTGAGGACAACTGAGGGACTCATATGCAACTATTACAGAAGGTTCAAACATTAACTGATGCTTTAGAAGGAAACCATGCATTAAGAGCGGGGGAGGGGGGGTGAAAACATTTGAAATTTGAATATTAGGGTAAATTTAACTTATTTTGTCTGCTGGGAAACATGTAAGTATCTTCTGTGGCTTCTGAAGGGAAGTACTAAATGAAAAACAAAAAGATATTTAGTCAAAATAAAAAAATATCTTCTTTCTGTCCAAAAGTTTTCACCCCCCAGCTCTTAATGCCTTGTTTTTCTTTCTGAAGCATCAGTGAGTGTTTGAACCTTCTGCAATAGGTGCAAATGAGTCCCTCAGTTGTCCTCAGTGTGAAAAGATGGATCTCAAAATCACACAGTCACTACTGGACAGGGTTCAAATAGTTCAATAGTTTGTGGAACCACAGCTGTGAATCATTTAGGCAACAACAAAATCTTTACATAAAAGACATTTGGATAATAGAGTAAATAACGAAGACATTGAATTGAAGCTTCCAAGACAGTTTTAATGTGACCTTTAAGTTAAAATCAGTTGGTCTAAATAAAACCAAGCCCTGGGACATAAGAAGAAACACCCATGTATTGTTTTTCCGGTGATTTGTTTATTAAATCCGTCTGAGTCTTGATAATGATCTTAAAATGGAAAGTATGTCTTCAGGAAGCAGAGCTCTGTTGGCCGTCTGCGTTGTCTCATCAGTCTGAATAAATTTGACAGCAAAACATTAGGTCAGCTATGTAACTCATTAGGGTCATGTGAGTGCTCTCATATTTTGGCTCAAAATGTCGTCTCGGCTCCGTGAGTCAGAGTCCTCTTCAGACAAACGCACATGCACGCAAACCGCATGTGACATGCACTCTCACATGAACCCTATATTAGTGGCAAAGAGCTTCTCCAAAATGTCAGAACGGCATGATGTTTTTGCATTTCCAGGCTGTTTGCATGTGCTCTTCTGAACTCAATAGTTTAGGTTACATGCTGGGTGTCTTGTTTTACATTCGCTTCATAGAGCTGGCACTGACAGGCAGACGGCATGCCACAGGCGAGGTCAGAAATGCTAGCCGTCCGCCGTGACGCAACCCTCCGGAGGCTTTCGCATTTTAAAAAGGGAAACAACTTTGTTTTGGATTGGATCCATCCTACTATATTTCTCTCACAACATGAATCTTTTCTTTTCGCAGCATTTTAAAGGAATAGCTCTCCCTCATGTCATTCCAAACCTGTGTGACTTTCTTTCTTTTGTGGAGCGCTGATGGAAAAATATTGAATAATGTATTCTCTCAAAGCTATTGTATGACTTTGAAAGACTCAGAATATGGTGCACAAGTCTTATGAACCACTGTTATGATACTTTAATGGTGCTTTTTGTCATTTCGGAGCTTGACAGCCACAGTCCTCATTCTTCTTTCATTATATTGAAAAGATTGGCCAGGGTATTCGTCAAAAAATTTCCACAGAAGGAAGAAAGCCATACAGGTTTTGGTGGTAAAGAGATATTCTAAATGGGTTTTGTTAAATCCTTTTTAAATATTAAATCTTTGAGTGTTTCTTTATTTTGTTGATAACTTCAGAGCTTACAGGAATGGTCAAATTATTTACTTTGAAGTAAGAGCTTAATCTAGTAACAGTTGCGGCGGGAGGTATATACTTTACTGAGCACGGCGGATAAGGATTATATTAACTGATTTTGTACTTTTTTGTAGAGTTGATTATAATTAGCCCTGTTCTTTGGTAGTGCGAAGCTGTGAATATCTTTAAATGTTGTTGTTGTTGTTGTGCAGATTTTTTGTTATGTATTGTATAATTATTTTATGTACAGTTGAAGTCAAAAGTTTCATACACCTTGCATAATCTGCAAAATGTTTATTATTTTGAATAAGATATTCCACATAAATGACGTTTACATATAGTCCACAAGATAAAATAATTGCTGAATTTATAAAAATGACCCTGTTCAAAAGTTTAAATACACTTGATTCTTAATACTGTGTTGTTACCTGAATGATCCACAGCTGTTTTTTTGTTAAGTGATAGTCGTTCATGAGTCCCTTGTTTGTCCTGAACATTTAAAATACCTGCTGTTCTTCAGAAAAAAATTGTCAAGTCTCACAAATTCTTTGTTTTTGTAGCATTTTTGTGTATTTGAACCCTTTCCAACAATGACTGTATGATTTTGAGATCCATCTTTTCACACTGAGGACAACTGAGAAACTCATATGCAACTATTACAGAAGGTTCAAACACTCACTGATGCTTCAGAAGGATAAACAATGCATTAAGAACCAGGGGTGAAAACTTTTGAACAGAATGAAGATATGTACATTTTTCTTATTTTACTTAAATATCATATTTTTTTTCATTTAGTACTGCCCTTCAGAAGCTACCTCTTAATGCACCTTTTGTAATAGTTGCATTATGAGTCTGTCAGTTGTCCTCAGTGTGAAAAGATGGATCTCATTATCATACATTCATTGTTGGAAAGGGTTGAAATACACAAAAATGCTGAAAAACCAAAGAATTTTGGGACCTAAAGGATTTTTCTGAAGAACAGCAGACAGTTTAACTGTTCAGGACAAACAAGGACAAACTTATTTTGACAGGAAACAACAGTGTCAGTAAAACTGCTTAGATTATCGTCTGAATCTGAAGTCCTCAACAGAGAGGATACCTATTTAGACTGTTTATTTGAATATCAGTGCGCTCATGTTGAGACTACCTGAATTACATGGTGAATTGAACTACTAAACACAATAATGAAGGCTTTTTGGGCCTTAAATACTGTTATTCATCTTGCCATTTTATTGCTAGACTATAACACTGTGTCCTGTTTTCATTTTGAATGTAGGCTACTCTGTTGAATAGAGCTGGAATGAGGCTAAGCTCTAATTTACGGTGAATGTGATTTTCAAGCCTCATGACTGGCCCTTAGTTTTGCTAATTTGAGCAACAATTCCAACATCCTAAATTGAGATTGCTGATGTAGTTTGGAAGAATTGAAGTAAGCTACAAATAAAATTGTAAAGGATTGATTTTTTAAAGATCATTTAAGACTGAAACAGACTTCTTGTTGTGTGTATTTACACAGCAAGAGCTTAAAAGGCATTTCTAGTTCATGAAAGCAATGTCTCCTGGTCTGAAGTTGGTTTCAGACTGTCAGTGTCTGCAGTGCAAAGATGAATTATTCTCCGCAGGCCAGCTCTTTGCAGTGGCTGTAATTAAATAACCTCTGCTGTTAATTAGCATTCCTTAATTACGGGCAATGGCCTTTCATCATTCTTTGAGCATTGCCAGGGCACTTTCCCTCTGTTCTGCCTGCGTACTCAGCATTCATAGTTCTGCAAACTGTCATATTTTCTTAGTATTTGAATTTGATGTATTGGAAGGTAGGTATTTGCTGCCTGGGCAGCTTGGTGGAGAGTTTGGGTGAGAAGGATTAGGTTTTCTTAAGATCTTTATTGGATCGCTGACTTGACGAATGGAAGTTAGGGAAGAAATGGAATCATTATTTTAGTAGTAATAGATTCCAAACTGCAGTTGGCTGTCTTCCATTGCAAAGTACTATGGCATTATACCATGATACCATAGTACTGAGAAATACTATATTCATATTCCATAGTACAACACAGTACACACAGGTACTTAATAAAGATGGGGTATGGCAATGGTACATGTCAAAACAATATGGAATTACCATGGTACATGGTAAAAACTCATGGTGTTGCTATAATAATAAAAAAAAAAAAAACATGGTTAAACATTTTTCATTGTGCTGTTAAGCACAATTAAAATCGAGTAAATAAGTATTATATTAGTATTTAGTAGTTTAAAATAATAATAATATTAAAATTATTAGTATTATTATTTTTTATTGTTGTTATTTAATGACAACATTAGCAATAGTAATATAAATGTTATTTAATATTGTAATTTCACTTGATTGAAAAAATGGAAAATTAATTTCCATTTTTATATATAATAAAATGGATTATTTTAATTTGATTATTGTTATTACTTTTATTTTTATATTTTAAAAATTCTTGTTGTTATTAATAATGTTATTGTAGTTTAATAATAATAATAAATAATAATAATTATTATTGATAATTAAATCATTGTTTAATATATATATATATATATATATATATATATATATATATATATATATATATATTCACACACACACATTTATGAGGATTAATAATAATTATTACTGTTGTTATTACTTCTAATATTGTTATTATTTAACAACAACAATAGTTGTTACTAAAATCTTTTAATTTTTTTATTTTAAAAAATTGTTGTTATTAATTGAATAACAACAATAATGATTTATGAATAATAATTATTAATACATTAAATAGTTGTTGAATAATAATGTAAATAGAAATATTTATAAATAATAATAATAATTTACATTTATATCACTGCTATTATTATTACTTCTAACATTGTTATTACTTAAAGTGCCCCTATTATGCCTTTTCAAATATGATATTTCATGTAGTGTGTCATGTAGCTGTATGTGAACATAAACTATCTGCAAAGTTGTGACGCCGACAGTGCACTATAAATAAAGTTTTTGTCTATCAAAAAAAAGAGTCGGCTCACATTCGCCTAAACGAGTCGTCAGCAATTCGAATCTTTTTTCTGTAACGGCCACACGTCACGAGCTACACATTTGCGTAATGTCCGCCCACGTTCAATTTCGCGAACAACTTGCCCGCCCACAAACAGCAGGCCTACCATTTTCACGTGGATTACATCATGTCAAGAAGACGCCCTGCGCTGTGAGAGTGAATTTGTTTTATATGCCCTTCCAAAAGATGAAACTATCAGTGGTTAACATTAATTTTTTCAACACCTCAGCAGTCCAATGCCAATCTTGTGTTGTGTTCGCGTCATTTTACTGATGACTGCTTTTCTAATCTTGGGGAGTAACGTTACAACGCGAGATTCACCAAATGCTTGGTTTTAAAAAATGGATCAGTGCCCAGTTTATTTGGACCGGCTTGCTCCTCTGAACTTCTACCTGTAAGTATGATTAATAATTGTATTTTCTAGCGATCGTTCAAAATACGTCTTTGTGTACGTTATGGTGTGTAACAACCCCGCACATGTCTTGGTAACCGGCTAACTTGCGTTTCTGTAGTTCTGTTGTTCAGCTGTGAGTGCAATGTAGTCTAAAAAGTCTTGTGATTGATGCAGCTTGACTGTCTGTCTGCCTTATTAGTTTAAGTAATGATAATGATAAACTATGGCTTAACGCAGTGTTATGGATTGTACAGTGTTGAAGTTCACAACGTAGAGGTGTGCCCGGTTCGCTTACAAAAGCAAATTGCAAACACTGTCCACAGTTAACATATGACACCCACTGAGAAACGTCCTGCTCCGGTCGTGCTTGCAAAACAGTTTCTTGTCGATGTGACACTTCAACCGTTTCATCGTCAGACTCCGGCTCGAATTGATAGGGTAAAATCGAGGCTATCTTTTCTATGCATTAACAGGTCTCCACAGCTGTCATTCAGTTATGCCAATGGGCGTTTCGTTTTGCGCTGTAGCGGTAGACCAATCCAAAAGGACTGCACCATCTGACCAATCACAGCAGTGAGGGCTCACGGAAAGGAGGGGTTTAGAGAGACTGATTCTTCGAACTGCTTCACACGAGTCGTTTAGGAATCATTTAGAAACGGGGTAAAAATAAATCTAATTTTGGAGAAAACTAAAGTGTTTTTTGAACTTGCATACATGTAAACCTGTTTTAAGAGACTATTACAACAATATTAACTACCTTTAAAATGGCATAATAGGGGCACTTTAACGACAATAGTATTAGTAGACAATAATACTAAAATAATCATTTATCATTATTATAATTACTATTATTATTGTTATTAATTATATTATTGTAATTGAATAGCAACAGTGATTTATAAATATGATTATGCTTATTAAAAAATTAAATAGTTGTTGAATAACAATAATATAATTTTAAATATTTAAATATTATATAATAATAATAATGTACGTTTATATCACTTATTATTACTTCTAATATTATGTAACAACAATACTAACACTTAAATAATTTATTATTATTATTATTAATATTATTATTTAAAAAAAATGATTATTGTTGTTATTGATTATATTATTGTAATTTAATAACAACAACAATGATTTATAAATGATAATAATTTTATTATTAATAAATTAAATAGTTGTTAAATAATAATAACAATTATATACAATTTAATATTTTTATATATATAATAATAATAATGTTTATTAATGTTTAACAACAATAGTAATACTAAAATAATAATTTATCATTATTATTAATATTATTATTATTTTTTAATTATCGTTGTTATTGATTATATTATTGTGATTGAATAATAACAATGATTTATAAAGAATATATATATATATATATATATATATATATATATATATATATATATGAATTAGGATGCTCATATTGACCGTTTAACCGTTAACCGTCAGTAAGAATTTTAACCGATTATTACTATCAGTTAAACGGTTAAAAAAAAAATATATATATATACATATATATATATTATTTTTACGTTTGCTGCATGGTGAAAGAAAAAATGTTTACTCGCAGGCGTGTCGACACGTGCAGTGCGGCTGTTCAGACATATTTTGCTGAGTAAGCACCTGCTTTACCTTCTCTTAGTTTGTGTAACTCATGTAAGTAGCCTATGCAACACGATGGCAATGGCGATATTGGGTTATCAAAGAGTGAATCCATGAATAAATGTATCAAATTCTGAATTAATTATAGTCTAAAAAGTGCCGCTCCCCCTTACAATCACTGGAAAGCTCTCACTCATACATTACTGTAGTTAATCGCAATCTCACAAAGTTAATAAAAAGTAATAAAATAACCTTTACTCTGTAAATGGATCTCTTATTTACATCATGTCTACACTTTCTTTGTTTTAATGAGAGAGTTCGTGGAGGTATAGAATTCAGCAGAATTGAAACCGGCACTTTGAGTGGTGAGAGGATCGTAACATAGCCGCCTCTGATTGGCCACTGCGATAATGTGATCAACAGAAATGTCTGTGATTGGCTATTGAACACTGTGAAACACGTATCTCCACAGTGGATGAAAAGACCCGAACCGCAAATTGAAAGGATTTTTGTGAAGTGTTTTTATCACGGATCTAAGCGTTAACAGACAGCGTTCCAGTCTATCCGTACAGCATGTCCACATGTTAAAAACTGAGGTATAAGCTGGTCCGCTATATGTTTTTATGTTTGAAGCCGACGAGAAAAACAAGACCGGTACCTTTCTTCGAAGCGCATAGAAGGATTCAGTGTGTTTTAGTTCTGTCATCTTAATTAGGTAGTTATTTAACTTATACATATTTAGTGTAGGCCTATTTATATTATTCTTTTTTTTTTTTTTCATTCTGATTTTCTCCGTACTACGGAGCCCCTTACGTCACCTGTAGAAGAAAAATAATTAATCCGTGGGGACGGTTTTGCAATTCGTTCCCTCAGTTTATAAACCGTTCTCACGAATTCTTAAACTGTTCCCTCAGTTTAACAATTCGTGCCCACGGATTAACAAACCGTGCCCACGAATTTCCAATCCGTGCGCTCAGATTTTGTAAACCGTACCCTCGGATTTTGAATCCGTACCCACAAATTCATAATCCGTGCGCACGCTTTCGCAATCCGTTCCCACAGTTTGTAAACTGCTCTCACGGATTTGTGGCCCCGCCCCCAAATCCAACCAGGACACCTGTTTATATGCTGGATGCATTGTTTTGCATTTATTAAACTTTATTTCTCAGTAGGCTATATGAGACTATGCAACACTGACAAAACAGTGTTTTTAGCTTTATTTTTATATTATTCACCAATAGATTAGCTGCCAAAACATCATGTGTTTTAACCTATTGGTTATTAATGTAAAATAAACGATAAAAAGAAGCCTGTTTTGTAAGTGCGGTCATGGTACCAAAATAAAATAATAAGTGAAGAGCGCTATTCAAACGGCTTTGTTTTATATGATATTTTTCAAAATATAAAATTACCTGAATTAAAAAAAAAAAAAAAAACGAGTTTTGGAGAGGAGAAGGTAAAAAGCAATACAAAACAAATAATGTACAGGTTATGTTGCCATTCCTTTGCTCTCAAACTAAATGCAATGTAATAATAGGCCTTATAACATTAATAGTGCAGCATGCATCTAACTCTGGGTGAAAAGCTTATCATAATCACAAATCCGTGAGAGCAGTTTACAAAATGTGGGAACAGATTGCGAAAGCGTGCGCACGGATTATGAATTTGTGGGTACGGATTCAAAATCCGAGGGTACGGTTTACAAAATCTGAGCGCACGGATTGGAAATTCGTGGGCACGGTTTGTTAATCCGTGGGCATGAATTGTTAAACCGAGGGAACAGTTTAATAATTCGTGAGTACAGTTTATAAACTGAGGGAACGAATTGCAAAACCGTCCCCACGGATTAATTATTTTTCTTCTACAGGTGACGTAAGGGGCTCCGTACTGTTCTCAGAAGCGCTGCTGATGCGTGATAATTTGAGTATATGAATGCAGTTTTTGTTGTTGCTCTGTATGCTGCTGTTTGCACGTTAAAATAAAACATTTGCTTGTATTTTTATGTATCATCACAGATACTCATGCATTCTATTTTTATTTTAAACGAATTCATTATTCTAATTTTATCAGTTAACGGTTATGATCGGATAACGAGCAGCGGTTGTCGGTCAGGAAAATTAACCGAAATGAGCATCCCTAATATGAATATTGAAATTAACTTTCAATAAAAATTTAATTCAATTGTTAAATGATGTTTATATTACTACTGCAAAATGTATTATTAAATAACAACAATAAAAAAATAATTTAAATATTATTATTATGTAACTACTAAATACTAATATAATACAATTTTACTTCATTTTAACACATTTTAATGCTAATATGAGGTACAACACAATAAAAATGTTGTTTTATTGTTTAGTATTAGTATTATTTATTGTTATTATTATATTGTTTAGAAATGATATTTAATTTCTACATTATTTGTTTTCACTAACTCAGCATGAGTGAAAATGAGTCAATGCTAAAGATGTGATGACATGCTTACCCAAAAGCCATTGCACCAACACTAGCACTGCTTACACTGTTCTTTTTGTCTGAACTTCCAGAGAAGCCACTGAAAGATGGGGACGACACAGCTGACCAGACCCTCTCAGACTCTCTTTTTGCACACTGGGGTCACGACCTCGGCCCAGAGAGCCGCAAGGTGGCCCTGAAGAAGTTCCAGTACTACGGTTACAACGGCTACCTCAGCGACAGACTCTCTCTAGACAGAGCCATCCCAGACCTCAGGCCCGACGGGTGAATCAATCGCTCACTGCTCTCCCTCCTATTAGCATATATATATACACAGCCATTGTTCTTTTAGAAAAACTATTTTCCTTTATCATTTTGGTCAGAGTGAACAAAAAGAATCACTTAGAAGAAGATAAGATATGAAGAAATGTCCTCATAAATCATCAGTCCTTTTTTTATTAAATCCTTTTGGGGGCACAATTGTGTATCAAAAAAGGCTCAAACTAAAAAATTTTATCACTTTATTTGATGTATTTATTATCAGGCAATTGTGGGTAAAAATGAAATGATACAAATACAAATATTTTACATATAAATATAACATATTGTTCCTTAATATTTACATGTATGTGTGTGTGTGTGTGTGTGTGTGTGTGTGTGTGTGTGTGTGTGTGTGTGTGTGTGTGTGTGTGTGTGTGTATATATATATATATATATATATATATATATATATATATAAAGCTGTTATATATTATATTAATATTAAACATTAACTTTAAAAAAAATGTAATACAATATAAAAACTAATGGTGTTACTATATCCAAAAAAACAAACATTTAAAACATTTTTCATTTTTTGTATATTAGTTAAAATTGAGTAAAATTGTATAATATTAGTATTTAGTAGTTAATAATAATGATGATAATAATAATATTTTAATTATTATATTACTATTATTTTATTGTTGCTATTAAATAATAAAATTTGTAATAGTAATATAAATGTAATTTAATACTAAAATTCTTAAGAAAATTAATTTCAATATTTATATATAACAAAAACTGCTATTTTAATGTTGTTATTATTATTATTATTTTTTTTAAATTACAATTATGAACTATATTGTTACTGAATAATAATAATTTATAAATAATAATAGTAATTATTATTATTAATAAATAATTGTTGAATAATAACAATATTAATAATATTAATAATATAAATTTATTTATATATAGCAAAATTATTTAAATGTTAATGAGTAATAGAGCTGCACGATTCTGAATAAAATGAGAATCACGATTTTTTTGTTCAGAAAAAGATCACGATTCTCTCACGATTCTGGAGAACTTTTTTATTTTAAAGATTTACCCCTGAACATAAGGTTATCAAACAACAGTAAAATAGCAGTGAAATAAGACAAAATAAACTTTGCTTTAAATTTAAAGAAATGTAATGAAAAATAATGTAATAATGTAAACAAAAAAAATTAACATTAAAAAATAAACATACAAAGGTATTATGTCAGAGTAAAGCGATTTAAAGATTCTTAGCTAGAAACACTAGCCTATTTTTGTGTCAACCATTTTTTCATGGCTGTCAACGTCCACTCTGTGGGATGCCCAAGTTTACTTCTACATTTTACAAATAAATCCTAATCTAATCATGACAAACTATATATCGTTGGAAAGGTCTAAGGCTCCTAAATAGATAATGTTTTGTGTTACAAACTATGTAGGAAAATAATTTATGACAAGAGTTTCATAGATTCATTTATGACAAGAGTGCACCTCAAAAATCTACTTCATAACAGGAGTTCTGACCTTTTACTCAGACAGACTTTCTTGTTGCCTTTTTTTCCCTATTACACATTAGAAATAATAAGAAATGATATATCAGATGAAAACTTAAAATTTCAAAATTCATCCTTTGGAATGCCATTTTAAAATCAGACATTGAATTAACATGGAAAATGTACATCAAATTCATATTACTAAATGTTCTTGTCTATGAATTATAAAGATTTAAGATTCAATTCTTCATTTTCACGTCTCTGTTCAAAAATGGGAGTAACAGTTAAGGGGTTAATGGATCGTCATGCTCATACAGTATATTGTTCCATTGCTCTGCTGGTCTATAAATCTGACACGATCAAAGTAATACTCTTTCAATATTCAAAGTGCTAATAGAGACCGAATTTTCCAAGCATGATACAGAGCTATCTACACAACTGCACAACTTACAGCCCACATACTAATAACAGCCTAGATATTTTATGTAGCTTAATTTGAGCGCATTGGGGAGTCGCTCTCTAAACGCGGGGTATTAAAATTGCTTCTGAAAGCGCGTCCGGGTTTTACTTTCGTTTTAACAATCCCGCGAAACTCTCGGCAGCGCTGAGCGTGCATTCTACAATACAAGAAATGACTTTAACAAAACCATTTGAAAGTGGGTGGACACCAACGGGATTTTGAAAAGCGTGTCCCCAGTGGACATTACGCTGCTGCGTGAGTGGAACTCTGCCGCTGTCATTTTATGTGAATTGTACAAGTCCTATATTGAGACAGAGGCGCCATGAATTGCATCTGACAGAATGTGCGCTGAAGATGAAGTTTAAATGGTTATGTAATGTTGGAGAGAACGGCGAACCTGTCACTGCATCAGCTCACAGCAGTCTGTGCAGTAATTAGGCTAGCAAAAGTTTTGTAATATATAAATAAAATATAATTGGCTGAATCGTATAAATGCTGGATTAAGATCGTGAGGGGGGTCGAATCGAGATCACGATCTTTTAACGATTAATTGTGCAGCTCTAATGAGTAATAATAATTATCACTGTTATTAATTATAATATTGTTATTATTATTATTATTATTATTTAACAACAACAATGGTAATGCTAAAATAATCTATTAATATTAGTAGTAGTAATTTTAAATTAAATTAATTTAAATTATTTTAGTATGACTATTTTTGTTGTTAAATAACAAAAATAACAGTAATAATTGTTGTTGTTATATTATTTAAAAATTTAATTATTGTTATTATATTATTTATAAATTATGTTGTTGGTATTAATTATATTATTGTTATTAAATAATCATTAATAATAAATTAAATAGTTGTTGAATAATAACGTCTAGGTTACGAAGGTAACCCTCGTTCCCTGAAGGAGGGAACGGAGACGTTACATATGGGAACTCGCTTGAGAGTCCAATCATCTCTGAGCCTTATTCAAAAGGCCAATGAAAATTGGCGAGTGGCATTTGCATGCCAAGCCACGCCCCGTACATACTGGTATATAAGATGGCGGCATGCAGCCAGTCATTCAGGTTTTTGCTGAGGAGCCGGACAAGCCGGCGTCAGCGCGATGCTAGGGTCGTGGCAGGGGATGTAACGTCTCCGTTCCCTCCTTCAGGGAACGAGGGTTACCTTCGTAACATAGACGTTCCCCTTCAGTCGTTTCACTACGACGTTACATATGGGAACAGACCCATGGAACAGGCCACGACCCTGACGCCGCGTTACGCACAACCCCACGTGCTGACAGGCGGACGTGTCAGCAGATGGAAATTGTAACGTAACCTTCTTAATGCCCTGGGGGCCAATAGAGGGGCCCCACAGGGATGCCAGATGTACTGAAGCATGGGTTGGGGGGGCGGAGCACATGAGATCTTTACATATGGAAATAAGAATAATTCAATATATCCATAAAGCTTTTTAGGGATACACGAGGAAAACAGCGGTCTTCTCCACTGGAAATATTTGAAAATATAGCCACAACCTGCGGGGCGAAGGAGACCCAGGCAGGATCACAGTCAGGGCCTACTCCGCATCTAGGCCTGACTGCGGGGCATGGAGGACCCAGGGTTCGCCGGAGGGAACATTCTGGGAAATGGCGCACGGATCCATGTGGGAATGGCGCAGCAAGCCGACACCAGCCGTCCACCCGCTCACCTGAAGTCTTTATGTTAAGACACGGGAGGATACGGCCTCTACACGGAGGTTGTAGAACCTAGCGAAGGTATTAGGTGTCGCCCAGCCTACAGCTCTACAGATATCTGAGCTAACGCATAGGATGAGGCAACACTCCTAGTGGAGTGGGCACGAACACCTAAGGGGCATGGCTCTCCCTGATATAAATAAGACAGGGAGATGGCTTCCACCACCCAATGGGCCAACCTCTGTTTGGAGACAGCATTCCCTTTCTGCTGACCTCCGAAGCAGACAAAGACAAAGAGCTGCTCAGTGCGTCTGAAGTGCCGAGTGCGGTCTACGTATAAGCACAGAGCACGAACAGGGCATAGAAGCTGGGTCTGCCTCCTCCGGGGGCAGAAATTGCAGGTTCACCACTTGATCGCGGAAGGGAAGGGCGTGGTGGGAACCTTGGGCACATAACTGGGGTCTCAGGATGACGTGAGAATCTCCGGGCCCGAACTCAAGGCACGTTTCGTCGACAGAGAAGGCTTGTAGGTCCCCTACCCTCTTGATGGAAGCCAGGGCAGTCAGGAGCGCTGTCTTAAGCGACAGGCATTTCAGCTCAACTGACGCAAGTGGCTCGAATGGGGCTTCCCGTAGGCCACGGAGGGCGACGTAGAGATCCCAAGAGGGTATGAGGTGCGGTCTGGGAGGATTAATCCTTCTCGCACCTCGCAGGAACCTCACGATGAGTTGGTGCTTACCAAGGGATGTTCCATCCACTGTATCGTGATATGCTGCAATGGCAGCAATGTACACTTTGAGAGTCGAAGGGGACAGCCTGCGCTCCAACTTCTCTTGCAGAAAGGAACGCACTACTGCAATCGTGCATCTCTGTGGGTCCTCTCCCCGAGAGGAACACCAGTCAACGAACAGACCCCACCTCAGTGCGTAAGCCTGCCTCGTGGAGGGGGCTCGGGACTGAGTGATGGTATTTATCACGGCCTGGGGAAGGCCGACGAGGTCTGATGCGTCCCGTCCAGGAGCCAGACGTGCAGGTTCCACAGGTTGGGACGTGGGTGCCAAATTGTGCCCATCCACTGAGAAAGAAGGTCCTTCCTCAAGGGGATCTTCCAGGGAGGGGCTGCCGCGAGGGAAATGAGTTCTGGGAACCAGGTCCGGGTGGGCCAGTGTGGCGCAACCAGCAAGACCTTCTCCTTGTCCTCCCTGATCTTGCACAGGGTCTGTGCAAGGAGGCTCACTGGGGGAAAGGCGTACTTGAGCCACGGTGCCATGCCCGTCTTGGGACTCGATCGTGTAACCAGCGCTAAAGCGGTCTCATATGAAGCAAGCCCAGCGGCGTGACCGCGGCCGCAGCTGCCATATGCCCCAGGAGCCTCTGAAATGTTTTGAAAGGGACCGCTGTCTTGTGTCTGAATAAGTCCAGACACTTCAGCACTGACTGCGCACGCTCGTTCGTGAGGCGGGCTGTCATATTGGCCAAGTCCAGCTCCACACAGAGAAAAGAGATCCTCTGCACTGGGGAGAGTTTGCTCTTTTCTCGGTTGACCTGAAGGCCCAGATGGCTGAGGTGCTGTAGCACCAGGTCCCTCTGTTCGCACAACAGATCTTGCGAGTGAGCTATGAGAAGCCAGTCATCGAGATAGTTGAGAATGCCAAAGCCTGACAGCCAAAGAGGGGTCAGGGCTGCCTCCGCGACTTTCGTGAAGACGCAGGGAGAGAGGGACAGGCCAAATGGAAGCACTTTGTACTGATATACTCGACCTTCGAAGGCAAACCGTAGAAAGGGTCTGTGACGAGGAAGGATCGAGACGTGAAAGTACGCGTCCTTCAGGTCGATGGCTGTAAACCAATCCTGGGGACGAATGCACGTTGGCATGCGCTTCATCGTGAGCATCTTGAACGGCAGCCTGAGAAGGGACCGATTCAGGGCTCTGAGATCCAGGATGGGTCTTAACCCACCGCACTTTTTGGGCACAATGAAGTAGGGACTGTAGAACCCTGACTTCATCTCGGCTGGAGGGACAGGCTTGATTGCATCCTTCGCCAGTAGGACTGCAACCTCCGCACGCAGGACAGCGGCATGCGTGTCCAAATGGACGGAAGTGAAGAGGACGCCTCTATACCTGGGTGGACGCCTGGCGAACTGAATCGCATAGCCGAGACGTACCGTCCTTATCAACCACCGCGAAGGGCTGGGAAGCTGAAGCCAGGTCCCCAACCGGTTTGCCAGTGGTATCAAGGGAATGTTGACCGACGTGACCGTGGTGGGGCAGCCTCGGGGGGGAAGGGGAAGGGGACTGTTCCCAGAGGGAGAAACATTCTGGAGAAAAGTCTGACTGCCATAAGCAGTGCTTACCTTCTTCTCTGGTTCCCGCGCTGGCGATATCAGGCTCCGAGTCCGGGAAGTGCTGCTCGAAAGGGGAACTCGGGGCCGAGGCCTCAGAGGTGAGGAAACTGGCTCTTTCTGCGATATTTGAGTAGACAGTAGCTCCCGGCCCTCCACCGGGAGTGGGGACGCTGATGTCATCGTCCCCCGAAGAGCAATCTCCATCACCTCTGGGTTGCCCGCTCTCCTGCGGCCAGCTCTGGGCCGGGCTGCCAGCCCAGCTTCATGGACCTCAGTGGGTGAGGGAGCTGGGGGTGTTTAAGGAGCCGCAGGGGGCAGGTGGAGGCTGGGCCACTGGCGGCGGGATGGTAGCTTCGCGGCGGGGCAAGATATGTTTGATGGCCTCCGTCTACTTCTGGACTGCCGAGAACTGCTGGGCAAAGTCCTCGACAGTGTCGCCGAATAGGCCGCTCTGGGAGATGGGAGCGTCGAGAAAGCGAACTTTGTCGGCATCTGCCATCTGCACCAGATTGAGCCATAGGTGTCGCTCCTGGACCATGGCCGTGGACATCACCTGACCAAGAGACCACGCCGTGACCTTCGTCGCCCGGAGGGCGAAGTCGTTGGCGGCGCGGAGTTCCTGCATAACTTCTTGGTCAGGACCACCCTCGTGCAGCTGTTTCAACGCCCGGCTGTGGGGGTAAAGCGTACTGCTCTGGCAGCTCAACGGATCATGCTGAGGTACAGAAGGTCACAGGGCTTTGAAAGCTGGCGGCATGTTCTGTACAGGGACTCGTAAGTCCCCCTCGCGTCTAGCCATGGCGGCCGAAAAGCATTGGCAGCTCAACGACCTGCTGCGGAACGACGAGGGGAGCCGTCTCACAAAAGAACGATGATTCTTCAGCGTAACCATGGTCATGCGCTCGCAATGAACGCATGAACCATCCATGAACGCTGCTTCGGCATGCTCTCGGCCCAGACATGTAAGGCAGCGTTCATGGCCGTCTTGAGAGGTGAGGATACTGCCACACCCTGAAAAGAACGTTTTTCACAGCCGTGAGAAATTACTCTTTTAGTCCCGGTCTGCCCAGGGAGGAACAGTGGCACCACTGTGCACTCAGAGGGGCTCGCTTGCTGGAGAGCAGGAGGCTTTTTCTGGCCGTGAAAACGGCCGCCCGCAGGATCCCACGGCTGCCAAAACACTCTTTTAGTAAAACTCTTTTAGATGGCAGCACGCCAGCGGCAGGAACGTTGAGCAGCAGGAACGTTGCAATTTTTTTTTTTTTTTGTGTGTGTGTGTTGTAGGCTCGGGCAGAGAGACGGCTCCGAATCAAAAATCTGAATGACTGGCTGCATGCCGCCATCTTATATACCCGTATGTACGGGGCGTGGCTTGGCATGCAAATGCCACTCGCCAATTTTCATTGGCCTTTTGAATAAGGCTCAGAGATGATTGGACTCTCAAGCGAGTTCCCATATGTAACGTCGTAGTGAAACGACTGAAGGGGAACTGTTGTTATTGTAATTATATAAATGTATATATGATAATAATAATGTGATATTTCTATAAAAATATAAAACTATTATTTTACTTTCAATACAACATACAAATCTATTATTTAACTTTGCGAATAACATATAATGTTTTTTTTTGTTTTTTGCTTTTTTTAATGCAACATCCATATAAATTTGGATTTATATGCGACAAAGCAGTAATAAATTTGCACAGACATCATCTTTCAAAGTGTCAAACTGAAATTAAACACCTCCGGTTATGTGATTGTTTATACCGCCTGTGTAAAATGTTGGTGTGAAATCAAAACAGTCTTGCACTTTTATTTCTAATGAAATATATAACTCACTAATACATACTTTTAGACTCTTCTGACTGAAATTAAAATGTTTCCAATAGGATTAAAAGCAGAACTCAAGAAAAGAGAAAGTTTGAGATGTTTAATCATTTTCCAGGTGTGTGATCCTGTATTTCCGTGTTTTTTTTCCCCCTGCTGCAGGTGCAGAAACATCTCATACCCCTCCAGCCTACCCCAAGTCAGCATCATCTTCATCTTTGTGAATGAGGCGCTGTCGGTCATCCTGCGATCCATTCATTCGGTGATCCATCGGACGCCCTCCCACTTGCTGAAGGAGATTATCCTGGTGGATGACAACAGCAACAACGGTGAGGGCTTGTTTTTGCCCCAGCTCCGCTTTATTGATTTGCCGAGGGCATACAGGGACTCCTTTAGTGGGGATTGATTCTTGTTTGACAGATTACGATGAATAATGCATATGAATGTGAATTCATGTGGAAAGAATATTTAAGGACTGTAACGTGATAACACTGGGGGATTTTGGGCAGCAGATGTACATGTATCCCGTATGCACAACTAAATGTTTTATGCGTTGGCATCAGAAGCAAGTAATTTCTCTCACAAACATTCTGGCCTAGCAGGAGTCAGTTTAATCAAGCAAATTCTTTTTCCGGAGAGAAATCTACTACCATTTTGCATAATATTGGTCCTAAATAGTATGCGAGATGTGTCTTAAATCATAGCATCCAAAAGGCGCCCGGATGGTGTAATGATCCTTGTAGATTTTTTTAAAGTGTGCATCCATATATGCTGGTTTGGCTAAATTTGTGCAAAATACATAATATATTTTATATCAGTGCATGGATTCCATAGCAATAAAGTAAAATAGTTAATAAAAATAAAAACTTG
Source organism: Garra rufa (assembly GCF_049309525.1). NCBI lineage: Eukaryota > Metazoa > Chordata > Actinopteri > Cypriniformes > Cyprinidae > Garra > Garra rufa. Next base: position 19,466,879 of record NC_133385.1, read on the forward strand.
AAATAATAATTTTGGCATTAGTACAAATGCCTTTCTGGAAAGAAATTTTTTTGAGTTTCTTCTCACCATTGTCAAATTTAACTTGCACATTGAAGGTTTTAATACAACATTTGAAATGAATTACAGTACATTTCCCTTTTTTACATTAATAGTGGAAAAAAGATATGCTGTCAAATTAATAAAAGAAATTATAATAAATAAAACAATATTTGAAAGATATTAATAATAAATAATTACTGGAAATATTTTACAGGTAAATATTGTAATAATATATAATATTTTGTTAAAGAATTATAATTGTTAATATTTATATTTTACAGATAATATTGTAATATTATGTAATGTGATGTATGTATGTATATGATACATAACATTAACAATTATCTTTAAAAAATTCTAATACATAATAGTATAGTATATAATACATAATAATATCAAATATTTAAAATACACTGTCAGTCAATAATAAATAATTCTACTTAATAATTATGATTTTACATATATATATATGGTTTTAAAGACATGAATTATATTTGTAAATATTTATATTTTACAGATGATATTTTAATATTATGTAATTATTTGACATTTATAAGATACATTGTTAATGTAAGTAAGGTCAAAGTAAATAAAAAAATATATTAAAAATATTAATAATACATGGTTGTTAATATATAATATTTTTTATGTAATAATATCAAATATTTATACACTGTCAACATATATATATGGTTTTAAAAATATTAATTAGAATTGTTAATATTTATATTTTACAGATTATATATTAACATTTAATATATAGTATACATTGTTAATGTAAAAAGGTAAATGTAAATACAAAATAATAATATTAAAAAAAATATTAATATTTGTTAATAAAGTACAAAATATTTAGGATACACTGTCAATAATAATAAATAATGCTTTTAATAATAATTATGATATGTATATATGTAAGGTTACAAAGATATTAATATTATATTATTATTATATTATATTAATATTTATATTTTAAAGATATTATTTAATATTATTAAATATATAAGGTACATTGTTAATGTAAGAAAGGTAAAAGTAAATAAAAATTGTTATTAAAAATAATAATACATAATAGTTGTTAATAATATCAAATATTTTATTATATAATAATATCAAATATTTTTAAGATACACTGTCAGTCAATAATAAATAATGCTTGTTAGTGATAATTATGATTTTACAGATATTAATATGATTATATAATTTCAAATATATAGAATACACTGTTAATGTAATAAAATAATAAAATTAAATATTTAAGAACTACAAATAATGTATAGTAATATTTAGCTTAATATTTTATTAATATATTGTAATATAAAATAATTAAGATACACTTTAAACTTAAAATAAAAACAATACATATATATTTTAAAGATTAGCAATTCAATAGTTTCTTTAGGTTTTATAACAAAACCAACAAGATACACTGTAAAGTAAAGTCAACTCAAATAAGTTTAGTCAACTTGAAATGTTAGATATGTTACAAATAGACATTTGAGTTGACTAAACTTAAAATTTTAAGGCAGTTACAAATGTTCTACAAATTCTTTTAAGTTGACTCAACAAATAGTTTTAACAGTGTATTTAAATACAGTATCATATTTTTCAAATAGGTCTGTATGCACTGAATTATAATATATACCTGCCTTTATATTGTGTCCCTGACTAGGGGATAAACGCATTTTGTTGGTCCTTGACATCAAAATGTTTGAAACCCCCTGACTGCTGGCTTAAGACTGACTATTTTCTGCAGATAAGTGCTGTCTCTGTGCGGTAAAGTACACTACTGAGGTGGGTTCATCTCAGGCCGATCAGAAAGCAAAAGCTTTCATTTGCTCCCAGTCACCTCTAGAGTATTTGGTTTTTCCAGAATAATGACTTCACAGTGGTTATGCTACAGTGACCTTTTACTCGGCGTGTGTGGGATATAGTACGGGGGCAGGGCGGTTAACGGGAGGTGCAGAGGTTCGGACGTTTCATTCTCCCGCAGATTGGCAGTGGCCCCACGTCACACCATCCGGTTGCCATGGTGAGACAGGATGATGGCTTTCTCCCTAATAAAAACAAACAGCACAGGAGACAGATGGGAGGGGAGTAATCACCAGCAGACAGCGGTGGAGACTCCAAATATCACAGACCGCTGGCAAATATTAGTGTCTGATGTTCGCAGCGTTTCAGTTCATGTTCGTAATTCCCTGAGGGGTCGAAAGGGGGAGTCTATATAAACGAATT
>NC_133385.1:19471652-19476018 GCF_049309525.1 Garra rufa
TTCTGCAAAAGAAAATCAGTGTAAATTGTCTGTAAATGCAGCATTGAATGGGACAAGACAGTATTCAAATGCAGTAAAAATGGCTTCATGAACAATTTACACCGAATTTGCATGCATTTCATGAATGAGACAAAAGGTTCTGACGAAATCTCATCTGTATGTCCTGTTTGATATGAGTAGGAATAGGATAGGAATGCAAAATATTCATAAAGTCCCCAACACAACTATTTGAAGAGTTTTGGCATTCAAACAAATAGAAAATTGATCTAGCCTCCACATAAAAAAAACTATTACTGCAAAGAAGCTTATAGACATGCTTCATTTCATTTAAAATCTAGTGTTGCCTTTTTCATGCAAACAGGCCTTCTGCATAATGTTGTTTGTATGGAGTGCTGTAACTTATACCTTCATTGCTCTTTTGACCCCAATACAAGTCAGTTCAAATACCTGCTTGCTTAACAAATCACATGTTAAGCCAAGATAAAATATAGGAGGCCTACAGTACATGTGGATGGAAATGCCTATTCTTCCCTGTGGGTGTGAGGGCAGGAATATGAGCAGAAGTGCCTGTCTCCTGCAATTACTGTGCTAGACACAGCTGTCAACTTACATACCTGTTAATTATTCTCTGTGCAACATGTCGGAAAAACACCTCTAAAGGGCTTGGATGGAGTCCAAGTGTAAGTTATGCATATCAGCTTATCCCTGCTCGAAATTCATGATGCATTCTATCAGTTCACGAATGCATCTGGAAGTTTCTCTAAGGTTCGATGCCATTTTTACAGTGGATAGCACAGCTTTTAGCTAGCCTGAGGCTACCTTCCGAGTTCAAACGCAGCGTTAATGCCTGTCTTCACAACTTTTGAGATGGTCTTTTAAAGTATTGTTATCTCCCACAATGACATTTTAAGTTTTAGATCGATGCGTTCTGAAAAGTCATTGCCTGCTAAAGTGAAAACTACAATCAGCTTTAATAATCAAGTGTGAAATCGCCTTTCGCTTGCAGTGACTTGCGAGGGATTGCATTAAACATGGTATTCTGGGTTTTCAGAGCTCTCAAGAGACAAATTAGATAGATCCATCTAAAAACTACTGCCCATGAACTTAAAGCATGTTCTATTTCTATTGATCTAAGGGCTGAACCAATCCTTCACAGAATCAAAGAGGACAGAACCCGGGTCATCTCGCCGTCGTTCGACAACATCAAATACGACACGTTTGAGATAGAAGAGTATCCGCTCTCAGCTCAAGGGTTCGACTGGGAACTTTGGTGCCGCTATCTAAACCCTCCCAAATCCTGGTGGACGCAGAAGAATCAAACTGCACCAATCAGGTAATCACGCAAGATATGACTATTATTCCCTGTTTAGTTTTCCTTCCATATACAATTGAAGTCAAAAGTTTACATACACCTTGCAGAATCTGCAAAATAGTAATTATTATACCAAAATAAGAGGGATCATACAAAACGCATGTTATTTTTTATTTAGTACTGACCTGAATAAGATATTTCAAGTAAAAGATGTTTACATATAGTCCACAAGAGAAAATAATAGTTGAATTTATAAAAATGACCCCGTTCAAAAGTTTACATACACTTGATTCTTAACACTGTGTTTGTTACCTGAATGATTTCCTCCTTTGTTAAAGGAAATTAAACTGCTCGCTGTTCTTCAGAAAAATCCTTCAGGTCCCACAAATTCTTTGGTTTTTCAGCATTTTTGTGTATTTGAACCCTTTCCAACAATGACTGTATGATTTTAAGATTCATGTTTTTTTTTCTCTCACAACTGAGGGACTCATATGCAACTATTACAGAAGGTTCAAACACTCACTGATGCTTCAGAAGGAAACACAATGCATTAAGAGCCAGGCGTGTAAACTTTTTGAATTTAAAGATCAGGGTAAATTTAACTTATTTGTCTTATTTAGGCAAAATAAGAAAAATGTACACATTTTCAGTCTGTTCAAAAGTTTTATGATTTTGAGATCCATCTTTTCACACTGAGGATGACTGAGGGACTCATATGCAACTGTTACAGAAGATTCAAATGCTCTCTGATGCTTCAGAAGGAAAACTATACATTAAGAACCGGGAGTGAAAACTTTTGAACAGTCTAAAGATGTGTACATTTTTCTTATTTGATGAAAATTTGACTTCTTTAAAAAAACATTAAAAATCTTTTGACTGGTAGTGTATGTCAAAAGTTCAATGAAATATTGATTTCCCAGTTCATGACCCCAATTCCGAATTATTATGTAAGGAATAACTGATTACGGACAAGTCAATTATTCCGCTTATACTACGGTTACCACACCTCAAGACATCGATCAGATGATATATGTGTATATTGATATATTTCAATATACACGCTGTTGTTACCTCGCTTGTGAGAAATGTCTGTTAGCTTTAAAGTTGTTAATCGTCAGAGCAGCGCTAACAACATTAGCGCGTATGCTAACATGTGTACAAACTGTAATAGAGTGCTTTCCGTACATAATAAAACGTAATATTGTGGCAAAAACATGGAAATAATCTGTCGTTTTTATCCTGTTGTTTACTGTATTTATTTGTTTGGTCATTGTCGTTGTGGGTTTTGGTTATTTTGCTGTTTTAGGCTAGCCTGGAAAAAATCCAGACCCTAATCTATTAAGATTAAGGGTCTGGCATCAAGCAATGAAAAGGACCTAACTCGAGGTGGGGCACCAAGCATGCATTTGAAAATCTCGCTGCACGCAATTGGATAACGCCACGACCAATCACAACAATACAGCCCCATACGCTTAGCTACCAGCGGAGCTAACTGATAGATTTAACTCTTGCCGTATCCAGTCGGCAAAACAGCAAAATCGTCCTTCTTGCAAAGGAACGATTCAAGCGCGGTTTTCTGTTCCTCTTTTATATGAAAAGCCAAGTCTAAGTCGTTCATTGTAGCGGCCAAAGCCGTTTCAAACAACTGGTGTTCATCTGTAGCCATCTTTCAATGTTTACTAAATGATTCCGGACGTCGCAGCGCTGTCGTCATCAGCTTAGCTCGCCTCTGGCCCGCCTATATTGATTGGTTCCCAGAACTGCTTACGTAATGCAGTAACGTGCATCATTGCTCGATGCCAGAGTGTCTTGCAAAGACAATTCAAATTGTGCTCTCGCGAGACCTCTGGATTTCCAGGGTAGTTTTAGGCTGTAAGGACCTTGTAACTGAAATCGTGTGGCGAAGTGATATAGACATGTAATGCGGTCAAGTGCTTCCTGGAACTTTGTGTGCCGTGCATTTCTCTGAAAATAATGCACACCATTGTAACGTTCGTCAGCCAATCAGATTCAAGCATTCAATGGCCCCATAATATAAAATATTATAATATATCGTAAAATACATTCCGTAAGTCATTTGTCTTCACTGTTGTCATCTGTATCTCCTCTCTCAACAGGAGTCCTGCTCTGATCGGCTGCTTTGTAGTGGATCGGGAGTATTTTGAAGAGATTGGTCTGCTGGATGAAGGGATGGAAGTTTATGGAGGGGAAAACGTGGAGCTGGGGATCAGGGTAAGAGATATTCATACTGCCGATGAGTGTTTTGAAAGTGCAGCAGGAGACAGGATGTCTGGAGTTTGAGTAGTCGAATAGACGCATGTCAATGAATAATGCTGTTTCATTTGGTGAAAAGATGCTTTATTCAGGTTGTTCTTTGAGGGCAGACGGATATGTGGCAGTTTGCCGCCTCTGGTTACAGATAGACCTGAGTGTATGTGGGTGTGTGTGTGTGTGTGTATCATCGCACACAATTAAAGTAGAGCTCTCTGCGGCTCGCTAATGATAACCTGCCAGACATACTTCTCGCTCCAAACTGGCAGGGTCCTAACCTCTCACTATTACACATGTACGGAGCCCCATCGAGACCTCTGCCGACTCCCATCAGACCCAGCAGCCCTGTAATTAGCCTCCGCAGCCAGAATGCAAGCCCAGGCGGACACACGGCCACTTGCTCTCACTGTGATTTGGCCTAGCAAAGTTGCAATCACTCCAAGCAGGGTGCACCTTGACAATACAGAGCAGAATAAACCCCCCATTAAACGCACAGATGTTTTTTTTTCTGGGTTTCATCACTAAGGGCCGCAATGAGGAGAGAGGAAATGAAAATGTCTCAGGAAGTGGCAGGCACCATGTGTGCGGTGGGATTTGGTACTGCGTGGAGATAATGGCCCTCAACATCTGTTCATACAGCTGTGTCTCTACAGCCTAATTCCACACTCTCATCATCTGAGCTCTTTTGTGCCCCCGAATCTCTAAATGCAACATCGCACAAATGTTTCAATTCCGCAGATGTTGCCAAAAAAATGGAGACAGCAAAGCGGAAAGTTTTTCGGT
>NC_133385.1:19476518-19497761 GCF_049309525.1 Garra rufa
ATAAGTATTTCTCCCCTGTTTTTTTAGTCTTAAGAATAAAACAGGAATCTTTTGTATACATTTAAAATATTATAAAAATGATTAAATATTATTTAAAACATTTTATTAAAACAATAAAGTAATACATTTAGTCCATTTTATTTCTTAGATGTTTAGATTCTGAGAATATGTCATGAAATACTTTTTCCACCCAGTCTTTTTAAAAATAATAAACATGTTGATTTTATATATATGTGTGTGTGTGTCTTAAGAATAAAACAAGAGTCTTTTTTGTACATTTAAAATGAAACATTATTTAAATAATTGGTGAGTTTCCAATTTTTAAAACAGTAAAATGTAGTACATTTAAATTTTTAGATGTTAAGGTTTTTTGTTTTTGCAACAAGAAAAAAAAAAGTAAAACAAAACCACTGATAAAATATTTTTTTTCATCTTTTGGAAAGCGACCAAGTCTTAAATGTCTCCCAGACAATATAAAGCCGGTTTGATTCTCATTTCATGCTTGCAAAATTTGCTTCTGTGCGACAGATTACGGTCTGAATATCTCTGTCTGCAGCAGGTATTGTATGCAAATGCGCGAAATGATTTTTTAATGCTTCGGGAGAACAGCCGGCTCAGTCATGGATCATTGGGATTGTTGTCAATGATTATGCATATGAATCATTCTCCTGGCAAATAGGAACAACACACATCTGTCCACTTCCTGTTGAATCCCGCCCAACGAGTCATAACATTAAAAGCCTGCCAAACAAGCAGATCACAATGAATATGATCCCCCCTTCCCATTCACACAAATAATCAGATACAAAATACACAAAGCGGGTCTCTTGATAAACCAACTTCTAGTTGGAGGCAAACTGGATGCTTTTAAATAAGCACACATGTTCAAATAGACCAACCGCTGCTGTGAAACGACCCTGACATATGCCTCAGCCAGATGTTGCACTTTATATTTCACCAAACCAGGCTTATACTAAAAGTGTTTGGGTGTGAATGTCTGAATGAAGTGCAGCATGCTGGCATGTGGCCTATTTAATCCCGTGTGAAGATTTACTACAGAGATATTCGGAGTTTCAAAGCTCTGCAGGAGGGTTGGGTTGAAAAATACCAAGAAAATCAAACCCACACACTGAAATAAGCCGCCATTTTCTATTCCGAACAGCATAATGTGCTAATTGAGGGCAAATCACTGAATAAACGTGTATTACATGAAACCGCCGCAGGAAAACAGCAGAGTTGTGATTTTTCTCCCATCTTTACTGACACGCCTACGGAGCCCCTTACGTCACCTGTAGAAGAAAAATAATTAATCCGTGGGGACGGTTTTGCAATTCGTTCCCTCAGTTTATAAACCGTACTCACGAATTCTTAAACTGTTCCCTCAGTTTAACAAGTCGTGGCCACGGATTAACAAACCCTGCCCACAAATTTCCAATCCGTGCGCTCAGATTTTGTAAACTGTACCCTCGGATTTTGAATCCGTACCCACAAATTCATAATCCGTGCGCACGCTTTCGCAATCCGTTCCCACGGTTTGTAAACTGTTCTCATGGATTTGTGGCCCCGCCCCCAAATTCAACCAGGCCACCTGTTTAGGTGCGGGATGCATTGTATTGCATTTATTAAACTTTATTTCTCATAGGCTATGTGAGACTATGCAACACTGACAAAACAGAGTTTTAAGTGTTTATTTTATATTAATCACTAACAGATTAGCTGCTAAAACACCACACCTGTGTTTTATCCCATTGGTTATTAATGTAAAATAAACGCTAAAAAGAAGACCGTTTTGTAAGTGCGGATCATGGTACTTTAACGCACCAAAATAAAATGCTAAAGAGCGCAGTTCAAATGGCTTTGCTTTATTTCATAATATTTTATCAGAATATGAAATTGCCTGAGTTTTCTAAAAAACAATAGAGTTTGGAGAGGAGATGTTAAAAAGCAATACAAAACAAATAATGTACAGGTTATGTTGTCATTCCTTTGCTCTCAAACTAAATGCAATGTAATATATTACATATTTAATAATTACATTAACAGTGCAGCATGCATCTAACTCTGGGTGAAAAGCTTATCATAAAATCACCAAAATGAGTCTACATGTTAAGAATGAATAGTACACAAACACATTTGTGCACTCATTTATTTATCCTATAAATTAAAATAATAATAATTACTATTTTAAGTATTATGACATATACAGCTTATACTACTGTTTCAGCTATTAAAATAGTTCAGTTTTGCATGTAATGACAATTTAATTTAAGTTAAGTTAATTTAGAAAAAACGTTTGGAGCATTTTTTGTTCGTTCAATATAAGTTTTTGTTTTTTTAAGTAAGGACCAGGCGGCCAGCGGCAGACAGTGAGTTGATCATAGCCTGTGTTTGATCAGTTTTGCCTTTTCAAATCATCACGACTTGCCGACAATAAAATCTATAGACCAAGTATAAAACAATGTTAATTTCAACAATAAACTAATATAAATGTGTATATATTTACCGCCTGTGTTTTATCTTATTGCCAATTAATGTAAAAAAAATGCTAAAAAAAGACTATTTTGTGTTTTCTGAGTCAGTGTTGCAAGGTTGAAGTTGTTGATCCTGACTGGCCATTTCCTATTTGGAAATGTACGCGCATGTAGAGAGAAATTAGTCTTTACAGACTACATAATGAAAGAGTTTCTGTTTTCGAGTTGTTTTATTATTTCATTAAGTAATAATTTAAAGCATTCTATATATACATGTAATTGTCTGTGAGGTATGTATTCGCTGAGAAACGCTCCTGTTGAGATGACAGAAAGGGCATCATGATTGTTTTTGGTTTTGTTGATATTGTGATGCACACAAATAAAAGTAGACCCTTTACAGTTCTGAATGATGTATTACTCGTACCTTTATGAGCAAAAATGACGGAATATTTTAAATTGTTTCCACTGAAGAAATGCAAGTGATTGCGCTGGCGCCTTTATGTCCTGCAAAGCAGCTTAGCTTCCACTCTCCGCATCAACGATTGCATATGTGCCTAATAACGCACATTTATATTATACATTTTTGAGACTATATCTATATTTATTTTATGCAAGTCGTGATTATCTGAGAAGGCAAAATTGATCAAACACGATCAACTGCCGCTGGCCACCTGATCGTTACTTTAAAAATTAAAAACTTATATTTAAAGAACAAAAAATGCTCCAAACCTTTTTTCTAAATTAACTTAAAAAAAAATGAAACAAAATATAGTCACTTTGCCATTACATACAAAACAGAACTATTTTAATAGCTGAAACAGTAGTATACGCTGTTTTTGGGAGAAGGTGCTCTGTGACAATGCTCACCGTAAATAATACTGATAATAGTAATTATTATAATTATTATTTTAATTTGTAGACTAAATAAATGAGTGCACTTAAGACAGTAAACTTTTTATCATAATGAATGCTTTATTTTATAATAACCTTTTACAGTTTTGGAAATGTGTTTGTGTACTATTCATTCTTAACATAACCAAGCCCGGATTAACCATACGGGCAACTGGGCAATTGCCCAGGGGCCCACGACATCTAAAGGGCCCAGGACAGCGAGGGCACGAGCAAAATAAATTGCCTTATGTTATTTATCTTATTTACACGAAGGCATGTAATTTCTGTCTCTACATAGTCGCGCGTTTACAATGTCTCCTCCGCGAAAACACGGACGGGATCGCGCGCTCCATTCATAAAAACGGAATTTACTATAGCGCGGAATACCACGGAATTCGTCGATTTTTGGATTAATAAATCAAAAGTTGGTCTGTCACTTAATTCAAATTGCGATGTGGATTAGTGTCTGTGAACTCTAAAATGCAAAAAGTGTTTATATATAATAATTATTTTTTATTTATTATAATTTAGGTGTTTATATATTCCTATTTAAATAATTTACATAAAACAATATATATGATAAAAAATAAATATTACAACAAGATTAACCACTTATTAGTAGAAAAAAATACTACAATTATTATTTAAACGTCTTAAACTGAATATAATTTTTCTTCCATGTATTGATTTTAACAGTAAACCTCTGTTTGTTTGCCAAAAATTAAAAGGGTTTATTTTTTCATTTGATTTAAAATAAATAAATGTTTATGCTTTCATTTGATTATCAGAAAAATTAAAACACATAAGAATTTAAAAAAAAAAAAAAAAAAGAAAAAAAAAAAAAAAGATTGTTCAAAATGTTAAAATAGAGAGTTTTGGACTTATTTTTCACTGGAATAAATGTTTTCGTTTTTACTCAAAGTAGGCTAAAGTACCGGGAAAAAAAGTAACGTTGGCGACTGGCAAATGGTTTGAAAGTGGTTGCTTATCTATTCATTTTTTGTGAAAATGGAGGATACTTCCCTCCTTCTCAATGTAGTGGGTCAATTTTACCAGATTTTCATAGCATCATATGTGAGTGAATGTCTTTGATAGGCGACATAGTAGTGCATTTGTAGTTCTAAGAGCATTTAAATATTTGTAAATCAAAATATGATGACAGTTAGGATTTGAGGTATTGAGTATATTAACTGTATATTACAGTAATATATTCTATATATGACCATATTATGATGATACTGGGGTCGTGATGATGGGGCCCTTGAATGTTGTTGCCCAGGGTACAACAAAGTGTTAATCTGGCCCTGAACATAACTCATTTTGGCGATTTGTGATAAGCTTTTTACCCAGAGTTAGATACATGCTGCACTATTAATGTTATTATTAAATGAGGCCTATTATTACATTGCATTTAGTTTGAGAGCAAAGGAATGACAACATAACCTGTACATTATTTGTTTTGTATTGCTTTTTACCTTCTCCTCTCCAAAACTCGTTTTTTTTTTTTTTTTGGAATTCAGGCAATTTTATATTTTGAAAAATATTATTAAATAAAGCAAAGCCGTTTGAACAGCTCTTTTCACTTATTATTTTATTTTGGTACCATGATCCGCACTTACAAAACAGTCTTCTTTTTAGCATTTATTTTACATTAATAACCAATAGGATAAAACACAGGAGTGGTGTTTTAGCAGCTAATCTATTGGTGATTAATATAAAATAAAGCTAAAAACTCTGTTTTGTCAGTGTTGCATAGTCTCATATAGCCTACTATGAGAAATAAAGGTGTCCTGGTTGAATTTGGGGGCGGGGCCACAAATCCGTGAGTACAGTTCACAAACCGTGGGAACGGATTGCTAAAGCGTGCGCATAGATTATGAATTTGTGGGTACGGATTCAAAATCCGAGTGTACGGTTTACAAAATCTGAGCGCACGGATTGTTAATCCGTGGGCATGACTTATTAAACCGAGGTAACAGTTTAAGAATTTGTGAGTACGGTTTATAAACTGAGGGAACGAATTGCAAAACCGTCCCCACGGATTAATTATTTTTCTTCAACAGGTGACGTAAGGGGGAGCCGTACACGCCAGGCAACGACTGTGCTGTTAAATTGCTCAGTGTCAGCCAATTATGTCAAGAAAATATGCTGAATTATAGCAAATTAAATGGCCTGTTAGAGCTTTCAAATAGGTGGTTTTGAATTCCCCTGTATTGTTTTGTAAATGAAGAACCAATTTAGGAGTGTAGTTTGAACAAAGAGCTCCGCTGTGTGAAAATTAACAACCTCTATTTGATAATTATAGGAAATGAGCATCCTTGATTTGAAGTGTATTGTTTGGCTTATTTGTTTTAGCAAAGCCGTTTTACTTTTTGTTCCTCATGGTGGAGTTTGATTTATGAGTTGTTTTTTGTTTATTCTGACTCTCATACTCCCTAATGACTCATAAGAACTGTTTTGGTGCAGTCTAATGGATGTTAAAGAGCATTTCCGAGAGCTAATTTTTCTCCATCCTTGTCTAAATTCAAAACACAAGACATTCATGTGTGTATAATCAGGTGTGGCTGTGCGGAGGAAGCGTGGAGGTCATGCCCTGCTCCAGAATAGCTCATATTGAGCGCACACACAAGCCCTACACAGAGGACCTGGCAACTCACGTCCGCAGGAACGCCCTGAGAGTGGCTGAGGTGTGGATGGATGACTTCAAGAGCCACGTTTATATGGCCTGGAACGTTCCACAGCAGGTACCACAGATCTCACTCGCACTTTACATGAGTAGCTGAAGCTCTAAAGTCTGACTGGATTCAATTCAACGAGAAATATTTAAAGGTAAAGTTCACCCATAAATTAATTACTCACCCTCATGATGTTCCAAAACCATAAGACCTTTGTTTATCTTCAGACTACAAATTAAGATATTTTTGATGAAATCCAAAAGCTTTCTGACCCTGCATAAACAGCAATGCAACTGATACGTTCGAGGCTCAGAATGCCGACTCCTACGTCAGCTTGTGAACGCTTGTCAAAGACTGAATAAAGTTGTTATTTTTGTTTTCTTCACACACAAAGTTTTCTTGTAGATTTATAACATGGACTATTGTATCGATGTCCATACTACCTTTCTGGGCCTTAAACGTGTCAGTTGTGTTGCTGTCTATGCAGGGTCAGAAAGCTCTTGGATTTCATCAGAAATATCTTAATTTGGTTTCTGAAGATGAACAAAGGTCTTACAGGTTTGGAACGACATTAGGGTTGAGATATTAACGACAGAATTTTCGTTTCTGGGTGAACTAACCCTTTGAAAAACACTCCACATTTCTAAATCAACAAATTTGTGACACTCATCAAGTGATCATATTTTCTTTTATGAAGCTGTTTTTATTCAAATTATTTTATTCATTTATTATTTTCACTGAATTTGATGATAATTTGTAATTTAAAAAAATTACAGGGATGTAACAGTATTATCAATATTGTGGTATCACGAAAATGGTCTTGATATCATCATGGTCACATGACAACATGAAACGATAGGTCTTCCGGGCAAAAGGTGTATTTCAATTTCCTATTCTAACATAAATGGTCTTTAAAGTTGTGTTTTAGGCCATTATGCTTTGGCACAGTGTCTGTCAAATGAACTAAAATTAAAAGCACAATCCCTTCATTAAGTCGGTTTTCGCTGTGCATTTCAAAGCGAAGTGTGCTCTTCATTCAGGTGATCAGCTGGTTATCTGGTGTTTTCTGCATCTTAGAACAGCTCAATTCACAGTTTATGCAGTGAACTTGTTTGGTAGATTGGTAGTGAGACACATCGGTTTTCACTGAAGCTGGAGTTTTCTGTCAAAATAAAAGCTCTACTGCTGTTTCCGTCATAATAAAAGATTAAAAGTTCAGTATGAATTGCTGACAACTGGTGGTTTAAATAGGTAACGTGCAGTCCAAATTCAAAATATCTCTTTCAAGCGTAGAAATTAGGAAAGAAATATTGTAATTTCCCTACTGTAGTGTAGTATTGTAGTATTGTTTTACAATATGGCTATTAGTGTCATAGAAATAACAATAATATAAAATTGTTGTTATTTCTATTATTATATTCTAATTAGTTTGGCCTCCTAAAACACCAGTGTGAATGTAATTAAGACAGTATATCACAAATAAAAAGAGGGTTGAGTCCGCTTTATAGTTCAGGTACAAGTCAATTCACTGACTTTTTAAGTGCTTTAGATTAGAATAATTTAACTTTAACATTTACAAAATTTTAATTTTTTCCACCTTTCTTAAAATATCGCAAAATTAATATCATACCGTGGACTACTTATCGAGATATTATCGCATCGTAAGATTTCTATATCATTACATCCCTATAAAATACTGTTCTAAAGTTTGGGATTTATTTATTATTTTCACTGAATTTTATAATAATTTGTGGTTTTAAAAATGTATAAACTACTGTTTAAAAGTTTCAGGTAAATTTTTGTGTTTTTGAAAAAAGTCCCTTATGTTTACTAAGGCTGCATCAGTGTTGTTTTTGACAACCATCTTAGATTTAGTCTTAGTCTTAGTCTTTTGGACTAAAATGCTTATTAGTTTTAGTCAAATTTTAGTCACTTCTAAATGTGATAGTTTTAGTCCAATTTTAGTCGACGAAAAGTCAAAAAGGTTTTAGTCTAGTTTTAGTCAAAAAAAAAAGGGGAAAAAGTCTTTTAACAAATAATGTAGGTCAGTAAGTATTTTGCTGTTTGGTAGTGTCACTTATAAGTTGTGAAAATAGCAGATCTATAGTTCAACACATGAGCTTCCGGATCGACTATTTTCACCAATAATTACAATAATGAAGGAATGGTTTTAGACATAAAAGACATATATTTGAAATACACCCATAGGTCCTCTCACCGTTTGCGACCACCCTGTGTGCAAACTGCCTCCATCATGGTTAATCGTCTGTCTGTCTGAGTGACAACAATGTGACGTGTTGCGCGTAACCAAACAAGGATAGAATGCTAAAACGGCTTGCCATACTAGTATGGCAAAGAGTATTTAATGCTAAAACGGCTTGCCATAGCGGCAGATACTTTTTCGGTTTTAATTGGCATGCACAATAAGCAGAAATGTCATGCATTTTAAACGTCTGACGGACCACCCACTAACATTTTCGTCTATTCTCGTCTCTTCAACGAAAACTCACACACGTCTCGTCATGTTTTAGTCATCAACGAGCCATTTTTGTCTCATCATCGTCTCATTATCGTCATGAAAAAAAGTGGCGTCAACGAAATGATTTCGTCATCGTCGAAAACAACACTGGGCTGCATTTATTTGAAAATATACAGAAACAGCATTTATATGACATGGCAAACCTTCATAATATAATAAATATCTTTAATGGCACTTTTGATTAATTTAATGAATCCCTGCTGAATAAAAGTATTAATTTCTTTCAAAAAGAAAAAAACTCTGACTCCAAACTTTCGAATAGTAGTTAATAAATTAAATGGGTCTCAGATACATACTTGTTCATCAATGTGCTAAATTGCTTGACAACCATAAGTAGCCTACAGTTAAATGTAATTATCCATGAAACATTAGTGTGTTTTTTTTCATATTTGTGTTGCTACTGTTTTATAAAAGGAAAAAGCCACTGTAAGCCAATCTTTGCTGTGTTTTTAACCATGGTTAAAAGCTACAAGAATACATTTTGTGCGCAAAGAAAACAAAAGTAACGACTTAATTCAACAATTTCTTCACCTCCATGTCAGTCTTCAAGACCCGTTCATGAGAGTACCTCGACGCATGTGTGTGGTGCTGTGATACTCTCATGAGTCATAAATGGCAGTGGAGACTGACCTGGAAGAGAAGAACATGTTTTACATAACAAAGTATTTTAACCATTGTGAATTTTTTGTAACACACAGCCTTGAGTGGCTTTCAGCTCTATATTAGTGCATGAATGTGATAGAGGTTAAAGGATTCATGCTGCTTCGTCATTTTAAGTTAAGATGTAATGGGCTGAGATGCAATGACTATTACTTATTTAAGCTATTCATTAGGGCTTTCTAATGAGCTCTCACTTTTGAGCTGTGCGTATTCTTCCCATGCTGCCTTGAAAAGTCGAAGCATATAGCATCACTTCACTTGAAGTCACTGTAAGTGCCTGAACATGAAGGACTCAGATAAATGTACATTGACACAATAAGAGCTTTTCTTTCCTCACAGTCCTGAGCGTCATGTTGTAGCTGTTTGATTCTGCACTCTGTAAATGAGTTCTTGTGTGCTCACGACTGCATGTGCTTGTGGGTGTTGGTGTGTGCAGGACTCAGGGATCGATATTGGTGATATCAGAGAAAGGAGAGCTCTTAGAGAGAGACTTCGCTGCAAACCCTTCAGCTGGTTCCTGAAGAATATTTATTCAGAGATGAGAACCTACACAGAGACCATCGCTTATGGTGTAGTGAGTATCCATTTGTCGTCTAATAACAGTCATCGCTCTAAGGTTCATCTACAAAACAAATGCCATTTGTGTCCCTCATATACATGTTGCCTAATGAATACATAGATAGTGCCTGTTACTATAATAGTGCCTGTCTTACTATAAACATTGTTTAAACATCTACTATTTTTTTTTATTGAATATAAAAAATTGTAGAATGTTTATTGTATTTCCAACTTCTGTATTAGCAGATATGTATATTATACCTAGCTTTTAGTCTCTATACTATGGAAGCCCGTTTCTGCCACTGAATAAAAATTTAAAAAAGATAAATAAAGTAAATTCTGAGAAATAAAAAGAATTGTGAGATAAGGTCGCAATTCTGAGAAATAAAGTCGTAATTCTGAGCAATAAACTCAATTATGAGAAATAAAGTTGTAATTCTGAGAAATAAACTCAATTCTGAGAAATGAAGAGAATTTTGAGATAAAGTCGCAATTCTGAGAAATAAAGTCGTAATTCTGAGAAATAGAGTCCGAATGAAGTCAGAATTGTGAGATATAAACTCTCAATTCTGAGAAATAAAGTAAATTCTAAGAAATAAACTCAGTTTTGAGCAATAAAGTCGCAATTCTGAGAAATAAACTCGTAATTCTAAGAAATAAATTCGGAATTTCGAGATATAAACTTAATTCTGAGAAATAAAGTTGCATTTCTGAGAAATAAACTCAATTCTGAGAAATAAAGTCAGAATTGCAAGATATAAACTCTGTCTGAGAAATAAAGTCTTAATTCTGAGAAATAAACTTAGTTCTGAGAAATAAAGTCAGAATTGCAAGATATAAACTCTGTCTGAGAAATAAAGTCTTAATTCTGAGAAATAAACTTAGTTCTGAGAAATAAAGTCAGAATTGCAAGATATAAACTCTGTCTGAGAAATAAAGTTGTAATTCTGAGAAATAAACTCAATTCTGAGAAATGAAGAGAATTTTGAGATAAAGTCGCAATTCTGGGAAATAAATTCGTAATTCTGAGAAACAGAGTCCGAATGAAGTCAGAATTGTGAGATATAAACTCTCAATTCTGAGAAATAAAGTAAATTCTAAGAAATAAAATCAGTTTTGAGCAATAAAGTCGCAATTCTGAGAAATAAACTTATTTCTGAGAAATAAAGTCAGATCTGAGAAATAAAGTCACAATTATGAGAAATAAAGTCGCAATTTAAAAAAATAAAGTCTCAATTCTGAGAAATAAACTCGTAATTCTAAGAAATAAATTTGGAATTTCGAGATATAAACTTAATTCTGAGAAATAAAGTTGCTTTTCTGAGAAATAAACTCAATTCTGAGAAATAAAGTCAGAATTGCAAGATATAAACTCTGTCTGACAAATAAAGTCTTAATTCTGAGAAATAAACTTAGTTCTGAGAAATAAAGTCAGAATTGTGAGATATAAACTTGCAATTCTGAGAAATAAATCTCAATTCTGAGAAATAAACTCAGTTATGAGAAATAAAGTCAGAATTGTAAGATATAAATTCGCAATTTCAATTTCAAATTTTCCTTGCAAAAAAGTAAAAAAAATCTGATGTGTATAGTATGGAAGCCTGTTTCCACCACTGAATAAAAAATAAAAGATATTATTGTGACTTTTTATCTCACAATTTGGACTTTTTTCATAATTGTGACTTTATTTCTCAGAATTGTGAGTTTATATCTTGCAATTCTGAAAAAAAGTCCAGATTGTGAGATAAAAAGTCACAATAATATTTTTTATTTTTTTATTTTGTGGCGGAAACAGGCTTCCACACTATACACATCAGATTTTTTACTTTTTTGCAAGGAAAAAAGAGATCAAAGTTGCATTAAATTGCTAAAAAGTGACAGTAAAGACATTTATAATGTTACAAAATATTTCAGTTTCAAAGGAATGCTGTGCTTTTGAAATGCCGTGCTTTCTATTCATCAATTAATAATCAGAAATGTTTCTTCAGCACCACATTAGCATATTAGAATGACTTCTAAAGGATTATTTTACAATAAAGACTGGATTAATAACTGCTGAAAATTCAGCTTTGCCATTAAAAAAATATATCATATTTTTTTTTACATTAAATTATTTTAAATTGTAGTAATATTTCAAGCTATTAGAATAAATGCAGCCTAGGTGAGCTTACGAGACTTATTCCAAAAGCAAAAAATCGTATATATTTTACTTTTAGTTAACCATTGTATTTCTTTAAAGACTTTAAGTGGTGTCCCCAGAGTATGCATCAGCAGTTACCCTCATATGTTTTCCCCTTTTAAAGTAATGAGCTATTTCATAAATCAAAAAACACTCTCATCACCACCATTACCATCAATTGTGCAAATCCATAAAGTAGTTATTTATCCATTCTGAAGGCATAATAATATAACAACATTGTCAAACTTATTCATTTAGCTTGACATAGCACAATGCAGTTTATTAGCACTTGAAGACCTTACTTATCTGATAGATGACATTGTTTCTCATAATATTGAGTTATAGAAACAGTTTGTACAAAGTATTATTTTTCTTACTCGAGGCTTGCCGTTTCTTCATTTATCACAATGCAAGGCCAGCAGAGCGCTTTTCCTAATTGGCATTCTTTTGTGGAATAGCATAATTAACAGCTCCATTGTGAAGACAAAGGAAAGCTGAGCTCCAGGGCATCTTCACACACATTGGCCATTAGCAGACTGTGGAAGAAAGATGGTTTTTGCATTCCTAATCCATCTTCTCCTCTGCGGTTTTGCAGTGTGAAATGGGTCTGATCTGCTGGTTCTTATATTGCATCTGTGCGTATGCGTGTTTTCTTGTAGCTGAGGAACAGCCTGAGGCCAGATCTGTGTGTGGATCAAGGTCCCGACTCTGACAACATTCCCATCCTGTACATCTGCCACGGCCTGACGCCTCAGGTTAGTGTCCAGTCCACTGCACCTTCTGGCTTTCATCCTTTGTCAGTCCTCAGAGTGCGTGTAATTCATTTATATATATATAAGTGCTCATGTCTGACTCCATCATGTCTCCTGCTTTCTCTGTCCATTTTTCTAACTATATCCGCATGTTAAACATTTTTAAGAACTTATTTTTGGCCTAGAGATCAAGAACAGAAAATAACGGGGGCTGGACAGGGTCAGAAAGGTTTATTTGAACCTACATCACCTGTGTGAGCTGATGTTTTAGAGCAGCTTCAAATTTTAACATTGATTTATAACCTTTTTACAAGGCAATATATTGAATTTTCATAACATATTTGCAATTTTTGTTGACACTGTGAATATTTAGATTGTTGGTTTAAGTTTATAAAGTATTACTAGTTAAGCAAATCATTCTTTCAATATTTTTAATTATTTTTAATATTTTTTAAGTTGATTACTTTGATTCATTACATGAATCACTTTAAATGGTCTATTCTAATGAATCAATTCATAATTCTGAATCAAAAATATTAATTATTCTGAAGCAAAATATTTGTCACTACACAACAGTGTTAATTACAATTAACATATTCGTTTTAGTATGATTCTTCTTCGTTAAAAAAAACGATTTATATATATATTGTATGAGATTAAATATAAGATTTTTTTTAAATGTAACTTTCTAATTTAAACCTATAATTTTAAAGAATGTTGTTGGATACTTTTGTTCATTTTATGTGAATCAGTTCATAATTCTGAATAAAAAATACTGTGGTTCATTTACATGAATCACTTCAAACCGTCCATTTCAATGAATCAATTCTGAATCGAAAATATAAAGTATTTTGAAAAAAATATTTGGTTGTCACTACACCATTCCAGTGAATCAGATCATAATTCAATTTTTTTTTTTTTTTAATTGCATGAGACCAAGTATGAGTTACTTTGGTTCATTTAAAGTAAAATAAAAGTAAAAATAAAAATAAACTTCTAATTTAAACCTCATTTTAAGTTGATTAAATTGTTGGTTTATTTATGTGAATCAGTTCAAACTGTCCGTTCCAACGAATCAGTTCATAATTCTGAATATAAAAGATGAATTATTCTGAAGCAAAATATTTGTTTGTCACAACACGAAAATGATAATTACAATCAACATATTAATTTTAATACGATTCTTCCTTCAATTCTTTTAGTGAAAAAAGGTAAAACATTTGATCAAGTATAAGAATTTTTTTTTTATTTAACTTCTAATTTAAACCTTGTTTTAAAAAATGCTGCTGGATACTTTGGTTCATTCATGTGAATCAGTTCAAACTGTCCATTCCAATGAATCAGATCATAATTCTGAATCAAAAAGATTCATTAATATGAATATGTTAATTACAATTGACACATTCATTTTAGTATGATTCTTTAGTTTGTTTAGTGAAAAAAAAGTTTAAAAATGTATTCTAATTCTTTCTTCAAATTTTTTTCTAATTTAAATCTCATTTTTTTAAAAAAAGTTGTCAGATACTTTGGTTCATTTATAAGAAAAAAAAGTAAAAAATAAAAATAAAAACTTCTAATTTAACCCCTTAACTGTCACTCCCATTTTTAACAGAGGCGTAAAAATGAAGAATTAAAACTTAAATTTTTATAATTTATGAATTTATGAAGTAGATTTTTGAGGTGCACTCTTGTTATCTTTCTTCAATTCTTTTAGTATTTTTTTAATTAGATTAAATATGAGAATTTGTTTTTCATTGAACTTTCTAATTTAAACCTCTTTTTTTTAAGTTGTTGGATACTTTGGTTCATTTATGTGAATGAGTTCAAACTGTTCATTCCAATGAATCAGTTCATAATTTGAATTGAAAAGATTCATTATTCTGAAACAAAATATATGTGTCACTATACAAAAGTGTTCATTGCAGTTATGTTCATTTTAGTAATTCTTTCTGCAGTTTGTTTAGTGAAAAGTTTATTTTTCTAATTTAAATCTCATTTTAAAATAGTAAAATAATAATAATAATGAGATTAAGTATGAGATTTAAAAAAATATTTAATTTTAATTTAAACCTAATTGCTGGATACTTTGGAACATTTATGTGAATCAGTTCAAATTGTCCATTCCAGTAAATCAATTCATAATTCTGAATCCAAAAGATGTATTATTCTGAAGCAAAATATTTGTTTGTCACTACACAGATTTTAGTATGATTTAGATTTAATTTTAGTATGATTCTTCTTTAAGTTATTTTAGTGAAAAAAGTAAAAGTATGAGATTAAAAAAAAAAGAGTATGAGATTAAGTATGAGAATTTATTTTTAACTTTTCAATAAAAAAAAAAGTGTTGGATACTTTAGTTCATTTATGTGAATCAAACTGTCCGTTCCAGTGAATTGATTTATAACTCTGAATCCAAAAGATTCATGACTTCATGAACCAGTATTTTTAGTGTTAATTAAAAGTACATATTATTTTTAATATTATTCATCCTTCAGTTCATTTAGTGAAAACAGTGTAGAAAACATGCCTTGATAAATTTTAACTATAGTATTGTATTTTCCCTTTTGGATTTGAAAACTTTGAATCAATTTGGCAACAATGGCTGTGGGTGAAAAGAATATATATTTTAAACCACTTCAGAGTAAATACATAAGCAGTGAGATATCAAAAGGCTGAAAAATATAAACATTGAATTTGTATGGCTGTATCATTCATCCTTATTCCCATCTTCTGTACAAAGGCTCTGCACACTTCAGTTGTTTAATTCATGCTGAAAATGTGAGTTAAAAGACATTTCTTCCTCTATGAAGATTTCTCTTTTATGAAGATTTGGCTTGTGCGCGCTTGGCTTGCGCTTTCCCATCTTCCCGTCACAATTGATCTGTGTTTCAGTGATACACTGTCAATTTTTGCTACCCATAAAACCATCATTGTATTGCATAAAACCTCTTCATTATTTTGTGCTGAGGCCTGAAATATGAATTTTTGAACAGTTAGGCTGCTCGAGGCAATCCAGTCTGGCTTTTTTTTTTTGTCTTATTCCTAGTGTATTACACAACCAGGTTCCACAACAAACGATATCCTGCAAAAATACAGTAAAAATAGGGAGCTTTCTCCATAAAGCATCGACTCTCCGGGGGATTTCGGATTTAGACAGATTCCAGGGCTATAGCCACTATAATGAATCTCAATAAAGAGCAATGACTTAGAACACAACCAGGGAGGGTTGTTTCACCGCCACAGGAGCATCATTTAGATGAGGAAGAACTGTAGAATGTGAATGTGTGACAGAGATATATAAATGAGAGAGAGCGAGACGGAGAGAAAGACAGAGAACAGCACTGTCAGCATGATTTTAACTACTTAGCTGGGTCTCTTACACCTGCTGAATTCATATCCGTGTGTGCTCTCACCTCTCTTATTGGAAACGACACAATGGTGCCAAGCAATGCAGTATAATGTTTTCAGTTTCTATTCTTGCTGATTCGAAACTTTCTCAAATCTGTTGAGAAAATCAGAAATACACCACTGCTAATTATACAGTAGGATATTTTAGAGGCCCCAGGAGCATTGACGCTTGGTCGTTGTTGATGAAATATAGTATTTATTATTATTATTATTATTATTATTATTATTATTATTATGTAAAATATTTATTGTATTTATAATATTGATACTAATAAAATAATTCTATATTAAAAAAATGATCACATACCACATACATATAAATACAGAGGGCCAGTGGTTTGAAGACTGGATGGAATTTTATATAACAGTTCTATTATATATACACTGCAGCTTTTTAATGCTTTTAAAAAAGGAGACTTTTCTGCTCATCAAGGCTGCATTTTTTTATTTAAAATACAGAAAAATACTACCCATTTTTCCAGGCTAGAAAAATACTGTAATATTGTGAAATCTTAATGCAATTTAAAATAATGGTTTTCTATTTTTATTATACTTTAATATATAATTTATGCAAAACTGAATTTTCAGCATCATTACTCCAGTCTTCAGTGTCACATGATCCTTCTGAAATCATTCTAATGTACTGATTTATTATAAGTGTTGGAAACACTGATTTATTAAAAGTGTTAAGTGCTGCTTAAAGGAGAACTCCGGTGTGATATTGACCCTAAAGTGTATTGAATCATGATACCGAGTGTGAACGTACCTTGCATATCTCATCTCGGTTTGTGTCCAGCAGTCCGAAATCTGGCGTTAGTTAGCCGATGCTCACAACAAGTTGTCAATGAGAGTCAATAGGGCATCGGAGAAGCCATGTAAATGAATCACTGTTTTATGCCATTTACGAGGCACAAAGTAGCTCCACACTTCATTGGTAGACTTCCAAGGGCCCTGACATTTAAAACGAGACATTGAGAACTCAGAAAAAGCACCGGTAGTTTATTTACAAGTAGATTTATACAGACATTCCCCTTGGTAAAATCACCGGCCGCCGCCATCTTGAATTTAGTCACGATAAGTCGAGTGTCGAGCACGAAGGAAACTACAACCTGATAAGTTGATAACCTGATAAATTCCTTGGTGCTCGACACTCGACTTACCGTGACTAAGTTCAAGATGGCTGCGACCGGATTTTCTCTTCCAGGTACTGTCTGTATAAATCTTCTTGTAAATAAACTACCGGTGCTTTTTCTGAGTTCTCAATGTCTCGTTTTAAATGTCAGGGCCCTTGGAAGTCTACCAATGAAGTGTGGAGCTACTTTGTGCCTCGTAAATGGCGTAAAACAGTGATTTATTTACATGGCTTCTCCGATGCCCGATTCACTCTCATTGACAACCTGTTGTGAGCATCGGCTAACTGACCCAAGATTTCGGACTGCGGGACACAAACCGAGATGAGATATGCAAGGTACGTTCACACTCGGTATAATGATTCAACACACTTTAGGTCAAAATCACACCGGAGTTCTCCTTTAATTTTTTTTTTTGGAACCTGTGATACTTTTTTCAGAATTCTTTGATAAATACAATGTTTTAGCATTTATTTAAAATAGAAAACTTTTGTAACAATAAACACCTCGTTCTCTCTTTGAAAGAAATTAATACTTTTATTCAGCAACGATGTTGTTAAATTGATAAAGTCATAGTAAAGATGTATGTATATGTATAAATATATATATACACACCACACATATATGTAAATATGTTTATTATTATTTTTTTAATATATTTATATCCTATTTAAATTATTAATAATATTATACTCGCTATTTTTGACTCTCCATATAATTTTATATTTTAATATATTATATATTAATATATATAAAGATTTATTTATTAAATAAATAAATAATAAATATTTAAAAAATTATTGTTATATTTATGTTTTTAAAATTACTATGTATATGTATATACATTTACATATACGTTTATTAAGTACTCAATTTTATTTTATTACCTATCATATATAAAAATTACGTTATTATTATTATTATTATTAAAAATGTTTTATATAATTCCCATGACCCTACAGAGAATGGATAGATATAATAGGTATATAAAATCATTCTTTTTATATCTAAATACTGTTAAAATTACTATATAGAACAATTTTATACTCCCTATTTTGTACTCTCTATATAATTATATACATACAAATTATTATTTATTTATTTATTTATTAGATAAATAAAAAAATATGTATTAAATAATTATTTTTGTATTTAGATATAATAACAATTTTATACATTTTTATATAAATATTCTATGAAATGATAATTTAAAAATCATGTTATTAATTATGTGTGTGTGTATATATATATATATATATATATATATATATATATAATTACATACTTTTTTATTTTATTGCCTATCATATATAAAATGACATTATTATTATTATTATTAAAAATATTTTATATAATTTCCATGACCCTACAGAGAAAGGATAGATATAATAGGTATAAAAAAGTCATATATATATATAATATAGATATCATTACTATTTTTTACTTTTATAATTACTATATAGTAAATATTTTATACTTTCTAAATAATTTTATATAAATTTTATACAAATATTTGTTATGTTTTTTATTAAATAAATAAAATAAAAATAATTATAAAAAACAATGATCTTTATATTTATATATTATTACTATTTTAGACATTTTTATATAACTACTCTATGAAATATTTATTGTTATATATTTAAATATTAAAATTTAGTTTATTATTATTGTTGTTATTATTATTATTAATAATAATAATAATAATATTTTATAACTACAGACCCTATGGGTAGATATAAGTATATAAAATAATTTTGTATATCTATATTCTTTTAAAATTACTATATGTAGCAATGACTGCTCAGAATCAATTTGTATATTAGAACATTAGAATATTTTTGCATCATTTACAGTGCATCTTATGTCTATTTGCACACTAAAACTGACTTGAATTATTCTGATAGGATGTGAGCAGTATGAGCATATCGGCGTCTCTGTACTCGTGGTGCTGGATTTGTTTTATCTTTAATGGGCCGTTAGACAATACCTCAGCTAAGCGCATTAACACCGTGGCAGTTGCTCTGGGATTTGATCATGTTGGAAATGGAGCATAGACACGCTGGCTCTTTCTTTCAGTGCGTATCAACCATTCATTGGGTAAAAGGAACATTGTTCTCATACATCGGCCATAAATCTCTCTAGAAGTGGAAAAAGCAGCCTTTTCCTCAGGCAGACGCTGTGCTAAATGAGTCCCTAGCAAGTTGAGTTCTTATTTTTCTTCTCTCTTATATTATTCCGTCCCATTTTAGCCTCTTCCCGTCACAGTTCCGGTGCTCATCAAAGCGTCCCGAAGGACGTGCATTGTTTGATTGTAACACAGCTTTTGGATAGCCAGAAATTGCTCTAGACAGTATACAACAGATTTGAACTATGTATTTGAGAGAAGTATGCATTTTTGTGATGCGCTGCATGAGCTACCTGATCGATAATACTGTTAGCACTTCTCCAGGCTCAGGCTTTTGAAGTGAAATTTCAATCCATCCAGACTCTGAACAAAAAATGTGGGCATATTGCATGAAATGAATTCTTTCTGAAAGTGCTGGTTTTTCTGTAAGGCCGAGGGATTAAAGTATGAGGGCTATTGATTTAGGACTTGGTCCAACAAAATATGCATTAGTGATTCAAAGCAAACGTTGAATATCAGAGACTTTGCTTGTCCGAGTTCTTTTCATTTGCCTCACGCCATCAAACAATGCTCACCCAAACTGAATGTCAATAACAGAACATTTGAACAGAATCATTTTTCTATAAAATAATTATTGTTATATTTTGGTATTTTTAAAATTACTCTCACTCTCTCTCTCTCTATATATATAGATTCATTCATTTTTTTATTGTAATTAATTTTTATTGTAATTTTTATATAATTTATTTATATTTTATATAATTTATTAATATTTATTTAGCTTTTTGTAAAATAAAATGAGACATTGTTGTTTGCAACTACGTTTACCCGGAGACTGCGTCGCGAACACCAGCTCGACTGCAACTCTTTCACTTCGAGAGAAAGCGGCAGCCACGCAGCGATTCCACCGCTTGCCGCGTCCAATGTGAAAGGGCTTTTAAATGTCTTCAGACAGAGCGTGAACACTAACACGGGACCATTTCGGAGCAGCTGCGTGTCAGCGTGTACAGGATTGAGTTCAAAGAGCAAATACCCGTGCCTGTCACCCGTCCGACCCTCACCGGACAGATAAAGATTATTACACCCATTACGTCAATTTTAGCGGGTCACCCGTCGGGTAGGACTCTGTTTCGCACACACATTGAATCTTGACAATTTTATCACTATCATGTTAAATTTAAAAAAAAATTCAGTGACAGACAGACCTATTCAGTTGTTAATTTGAATACAGAAGGTTTTTATTAAACCTTAAAATGTGACCTTGTATGTACAACAAAGAAAGTTATTGAAATTTGTTTATTTTCAGAACGAACTGTTGTATAAATATATATATATATATATATATTTATACAACAGTTCGTTCTGGTTCTCAATTTGATTGGTTGAGAACCGTGAGATATTCTACTGGTATAGACGTTTTTCCTGAACACGGAAGTAAGTCCGACTCTTAACTGAAAGAATGCTTTGCATTTCCGGTCTGCATTGTTTCTAGTCAAATTAGGGTATATTCCGAGCTAATAAACTAATGTTAAACCTATTAAAATGTTTTTAAAAAGCACATGGCTCCATAGCGCCATCACTTGGCAATGTCGCAATGACCGTCATTTGTCAGTGCCTCACTTTAATGAGTTTGTAGATGACACGAAGCAGCGGACGTTAGCTACATTAAAAACAGATGGACGCTATTTGAATGGGTTCCTATGGAAACTGGAACAGAAAAGCATTCAATCTGACGTTAGAATTCGTAATGGCGGCGCTCATCGTTTACTCAGGAAAAAGGTCTATGGCTGTGTCTAAGTTCAGGGTCTACATCCTTCAGAGAACTCATTTGAAGGATGCTCACAGCGCCGCG